>NW_023331142.1:0-49861 GCF_011100685.1 Canis lupus familiaris | reverse complement strand
AAGATTGGTAGACAAATAATTAACTGGAAACATCCACACCATTTCAAATACTTGTGTGAGGGTGCCTGGGTGGCTCAGGGCATGACCCCGGGGTCCTGGGATCAGAGTCCTGCATCTGGCTCCCCACAGGGAGCCTTTTCTCCCTCTCTGCCTGTGTCTCTGCCTCTCTGTGTCTCTCATGAATAAATAAATAAAATCTTAAAAAAATACTTGTGTTGATAAGAGGAAGCTCCAGCTCTTTTTCTTTCCATTTATTCTAATCCAATAGACAGTGCTCAGTCTACAAAGAGCATCCTTACAAGCAAGCCAAACTCCCACGTGCTCCGTTTCACTGTCCCTTCACTTGGCTCCCTGTGCTTCCCTGGCCGTCACTCACCAGAGACCTCAGTGGGTCCATAAGTTGAAGCAAGATGCTGAGAAAAGAATAAGTGTAGAGGTGGGACTCACGGGTGGACACATCTGCAAGTCCCATCTGCCAAAGGCATGACCCTGCCCACTGACGTTGTCCCGCAAAGGGCAATCGTGATTTTTACAGCTCCAGGCTCTACTGCTTTTTCTCCAAGATCCATCCTGAGGTTTGAAAGCCTGAGTCATGAGCTTTAGCTCATCCATATTGCTTCTTCCCCAACACCTGGTGGAGGCCATTGTCTAGAGGAAGGAAGTAGGAGTGTGGTTTGGAGGTGGGGCAGGGCAGGGGCTTGGTTGGGCCATTAAAGAAACTCAAGTCTCTGTGTATTAGGATAGGGGGTCCCAATGGGACCCAGAAGGTATCAGAAGGATGGAGAAGGAAAGGTGTAAACACTAGGGTAAACTTTTCCCACTTCAAGAATTGCCAAAGTAACGGTAACTCTTTCTCCTTCTGGGTTCCAGCCTGTGTAACATGGAGGCATGTCCTCGAAACTCAGAACTGAATCTGACGTCAATCCGATTGGTTATTTTTTAAGATAGTGAGTTCTGGAAATGGAATCATTTCTCATTGGAAAACATCCAGGGTTTCAAACGACAAACTCTTAGGGCATAAGGTCTTCCTAGATTGGGGACTGCCTTGGAGTTATTTTCCTCTATTGATAAAAATTGGTTAAATTGCTACTTAATAATTATGATAACGGGGATCCCTGGGTGGCTCAGCAGTTTGGTGCCTGCCTTCGGCCTAGAACGTTATCTTGGAGTCCCAGGATCGAGTCCCATATCGGGCTCCTTGCATGGAGCCTGCTTCTCCCTCTGCCTGTGTCTCGGCCTCTCTCCCTCTCTGTGTCTCTCATGAATAAATAAATAAAATCTTAAAAAAAAATGATGATGATAAATGTATTTTAACTAGGAATTCGTAACTTTCTACAGATGGATATGTAGCTAAAAATTAACTAACCTTCACAAATCCAAATCACTTATCAAGTCTCCAAAGTTCAAGAAATCTTGGGCTACCATCAATTTATCAAGTAGATCCTTATCCATACAAGTATAGTTATTAAGAAGCAGGCATTCTGCCCACAAATAACTTACATTATGCTACTGGTACAATAAACTATATATCAGATCAAAGTCCTTTGAGGGCAGGGATCATATAAAATCATGTTTGTAGCCCAGAAAGGCATATAATAATCATTTAAAGTAGCTTAAATGAATGGACTACTGAATATATTAATTCTGTAAGTACTCAGTAAATGTCCTTGAATAATGTAAGAACAGAAGGAGAGCCTCTGGATTATACTCATCATAAACAGTGGACTGTATATAAAACCTTTAAATCCACTTGCACTACAAATGATCAGTACATCTTCCATTGTTTATGCCATTTTAAGCCAAAACTTCTTTCATAGCACAGAGCAGATAAGTTCTTAGTTTTATGTTTGCTTGTTTTGTTTTGTTTTAGGAAAGTCTTCTCTAAACATTTTTTTTCCAGTGCCGCAATTTTCTGACCTCTTTAACACGACCAGACTTTCTGGAGGCCATTAACCATCCTAGGCTGTGTCTGAGGGATATTTTCCTCCGGGGTGGGGGGTGGGGGGAAGGGGGGCGGGGATCTTGTGGATCCAGATGGGTCCCTAATATTTTGTCCTTTCATTGAAATAAATTTCTAGGACGTGCCAGGTCGTAAAACTAGGCAAGCAACCTTCTAGAACAAAACCCCCGAGATGAGTTTCATGTGAAATAAAAGGAGTTGATAATGAGCCAGAAAGAATCATGTTGATAAAACCATCCCATATCTAAATGGGAGATTAGATTCCTGTTTGACCTGGCTTTGTAGCCCTTTCTTTAATCACAGAGTATTTGATATTCTCTTCCTTGAATGAACTCATTTTCATCGTGGCTTTGGTCACAAGATTAAAGAATCGCTAACTAATTGTTCCAAATAAGCAGGGCAATTCTCCTGGACTCTGATCTGGCTCCCAGCGGCGCGTCCACCGGCCTTCCGTCATAGACACTTCAAGCCTGACCTCTGCAGGTGGATAACTGAAATGCACACCGCCCAACCGGACTGCGGCCTTTCTTTCGAGAATCCCACCAAATTCTCAAAATGCAAAAGCTCACACCAAGTACAACAGAGATATTGATGTAATATGTTGGCTTTCCCTTTCGTTTCATAAGTTGCTTTTTGGAAGTAGCAACCGTTTGACTGGAAAGCATTTAAATTTCATCTGCAGAATACTTGGGTCGTGGCTAACCACTCATTCTTTTTGCCCACCGAGAAAAAAATCCACATGATTTGGATGAACTGGGATCCTCAGATCGTGCGGGTTAAAAATGTCCTGATCGGCCTCACCTTTTCCTCATCGAACAAATTAAATTACTCTTTGTCGGGTGACCAATCCCGCCCCCCCCTTCACAAAACACCGCGCAGGCCAGGTTGCCATAGCTACCTTGGATGTCTATTTACCACACAAGGGATCAAAGCCAGGAGACATCCACATACACACTTAGCCTTAAAACTTGCTGGAATGTCTGCGGATAACATGCACCTACCAATTAAAGGATTTGCCCACAGCCTATGCGGGCCATAGCCAAGCAAACTACGAACCCATGTCCTAACGAATGGCAAGGAAAAGCCAACTTGAATATTTCAAAACGACCAATAAGAAGCTTTAATTGACAGCAAGTCCTATGGTTAATAAATTCCCTGCAAGGGAGAGAGAGCAGGGAAGGCATGAACATTTCAACGCGTGTCGAAGACCCTGGACCTCCAAACCAACCTCCAAACCACGTGCAAAAACTTGAAACAGCTGTTGAAAGGGAACATTTCTCAGATACATATTTGAAATTCCGGTTAGTTACCATATCTTTCTATCTCGATGTTGGGACAAATGAGAACAGAAATGCCTTTTAAACTTTTATAGGCTTGACTTTCAAATGAAGGGAACCATAAAACATACTTGGGACGCTACGTGCTGGTTACAGACCGGTAAGAAAAAGGACGCTGTAGGAGGGTCCTGTTGTAAGCCCTGTCACTTCTGATTCCGAGCCTCGGGCGGGCGCACAGGTAGCCTGTCTTTCGGAGTGGGTAGGATTCAAGGACAGAAGCGCACCTAATTTGCTGTGTGTCTTTTATGCTTCCCCCTTCTCTGCCTTCACCTCACCATTTGTTCAATGAGGATCAAACTGCCACCTCGTTCTCTCCTGGGGATGTGACAGAGAATAAATAGATCATGTTCGTAAAGGACTTCCTAATCCTCAAAGGAAAGATTAATACAAAGACATTCATTATTAAACCAGATGTCCTTGGGCATTTTAATTCCAATCTGAAGAATGCAAAACAGGCGAGTCACAGCTTCCTTGTAATAGCACCACACTAGCTCTGCAAGAATTGAGCAGCTGCTTGAAGCATTGGCTAACTACCTAATTTTTTCCCTTCACACTGGAAGGCACCCTGTAAGGCGATGATTTGTTTTAGTCTATCAGAGATCAGAGTGGGCACCTTCTCCTCCTAGAGCATTTTGGAAAGTCATCAGGATATTAAAAACACAAAATAGGTCTGGTAGGCAGTTGTCTGGAGAAGCTGATTTTTTTTTTCCAGCCCGAGAAAGAATTATTTGTTCTTCTCATGTGCAGGGACAATGAGTGGTGCGCTATTTGGGGAGGATATTTGCAGTTGCGGGAATGCCACAGGCAAACCTGTTGTTTTTGGCTGGGCCTCTACAACAGGTGGCCATGCCTTTCCTTTTGCCTGGGAACACAGCAAATTCCTTCTCAAGGAAGTTTCAGGAAAGTTTCCCATTTATGATCAGAGTGCAGAGAAAGATTGGCACACACGTTGAAATTACTTCCTGATAAAGGCAAACCAGGTTTACACTTTGCTTTTGTCCTAAATCAGCGTGACCTTAGGAACTCTTAAATAATATTACCCTTCTATGTGGGGTTTTTTTTCCCTGCCACCCTGGCAGAAAGCAAAATCCCTCTGAATCTCATCTCCAGGCAGGCAGCTTTCTAACTCTGCTGGCAGCTCCTGGCTACCTGCTATGCCTGGTACGTGGCAGGGGTCTCTTGGCTGCCGCACCATTGCTCAGGGTTGTGCAGCCCTCGGGACGGATCACTCCTCAGCAAAGAAGAGATTGGATTTCATTGCTGAGCTGATGACACACGGACCTGCTTGATAGTTAACGCTGCAAATCCGGCTGGGGCCGCCGGGCTGGGATGGCAAATTGGCTGGTAGGTGCGATTCACCCAGCCTGGATGCAGCAGTTTGCCCCAAGAGAAACTCAAATAAAGTTAGGATTAATCCACACCAATAACTCCACCATCCCCTCTACATTGTTGTTCTGGCTGCTGTGGAACAACGTGCTAGATTCCTGAAACGCTGGACTGCCCTGATTCTTTGGGTGAGCAATGAGTCTCCCCCTCCGCCCCCCTTCCGCCCACTCCCCCCCCCACCCTGAGACATCCCACCCCCACTGCACCCTCCGAACAGGCCAGAAAATTATTAGACACAGAGTCAGAGGATTAAAAAGTCGTTCATTCACTAAGTAACAAAGGAGTTATTACATGCGTACCCTTAAAACTTCAATACCGGGCTGAATTCCAATTCACGCGAATGCCACAGCGAGCTAGGCATGGGGGAAGTCATGCCAAGCCGGACAGCATGCCTCTGGCATCAGGCACGGGGAGTGCCGCCGTTCCACAGGGATTGTGTGGGAACCGGGATTCTGAAAATTGAGCTCAGACATCACCAAGGAGAGGACAGGTGGCCCTGCACAGGATCAAATGACTCCTTTGTTCCAGCTAAGGACCTTTGTCAAAAATGTTTTGCGCTCCTCTTTTGCCTTTTAGATCCTTTCCATTTGGGCCTCTTGCTCCTTTCCCCCATCCCACCCCGCATAAAAAGAACGGGGTCAGTTGTGGGTTTGCACAACTGAAAGCAAGTGAGCCTTGGCCCCACAGTGTCCAGAGAGGCAAGGGCAATTCATTGAAAACACACACGGTACTTGCTCGTGTAAATGTGCTTCTCTGCACTCACGGGAACTTGCCTACCACGCCTGCTTGGGGCACAAGCGGCGGAGGGTCTTCGCGCCCGGCGTTCAGCAGGGGCTCCGCACCACCGCCCGGGGCGGCAGGAAACAGAAAGTTCTAAACCACCCCCCACCCCCGCCCCAAAAGGGAAAGTTGGCTTCCTATGCAAATCACTTATCCCAAAGTGCTGGGGCGGGGGGTGCCGAACCCATTTAGAAAAAAAAAAAAAAAAAAAAGGCAGAGCTTTTCTGGTGGTGAGGCAGATGCTAACTTTTCCTCCCCAGATTTGTTGAGAACTGGCAAAAGCAATTAACACCCTCTAGTAATTGTCTGCCCTGGGCAGCCTAGCAGCCTGTTCCCAGTCTCGTCTTCCCTTTCTAGGAGCAGGGGTCTTCCCGTGTACATACTGACATCAGAGTCTCCCGTGAGTTGGAAGAAGTTGGAAATTGCACCCTTGGCTATTACACCCTTGGCTTCGTACACCCACTTTTTTCTTTTCCTTCCTTAATGGTAAACCTCTGCCTGGGCTGATAAGGAATTTTATCATTCTGCCCCGAAGCCACGGAAGGAGCCGCCTGCTTAGAATTCCTTTGAAAGACTCATTTTAAGTAATCCCGAGCCTTGCTCAGCAGACTGCTTCGGGGTTGTCTTCTCACGTCCAGAAGCAACACAGTTTCAAAACTGCTGGAACAGAAAAATTAATCTGCATTTTTCTGGAAGGGCTGTCTGTGCTCATTTGAGGCCGGTTCCGCCTTCTCAGCCGCAAACGCAGTTAAGTGCTCAGAGTGGGAAGCCGAAATGAGATAAGACGCCCCGTGTAATTCTTTTTCAGGATATTCGGTTATCTTTCTTCTAATCCGAAGCGCAGGATGGAGGCTAAAAGCTCGAGATGGATCCTGCACAATACATTCCAGCCACTGCAAACTGGAATTGATTTACATATTCTACAAACCGCTTTTAAGCCCCTTACAATGACTGGCTGACATCACCAATCACCGTTAGAGGCAAAGTGGGGAGGGGGTAGAAGGGGGTTGGGGGGTGCGGGGGGGGGGCTCTGAAAATAGGCCTCTCGGGTTCCCTTCGGAAAATGCAGCCGCGTCTCCAGGGCAAAAGGCCGGACTCGGAGGGGCATGTGCTACCCGGCGAGCCCCAGCACCGTCGCGGGGGTCCCCGGCTGCGCCGCCCTCGCGGCCCCCGGGCGCTTACCTGCCTCATGTTTAGAATTCCATGACCCATCCGGCAGGGAGCGAGCTGCCTCGAAGCCCACGCCGCGGTCTTCAGAGGGGAAACACCAAACCCAACAGAAGCCCGCAAGACAAAAGCAACTCAGGGAGATCCACAGGCAGCAAAGAGCACGTTTTCTTCCTTTTTCTTTGATCTGTTGCTACACGCACTCTGCCCAAGACAATGTCAAGTTTCTCAAGCTTTTCTTCCCAGCCTATGAAAAGTCGGGCTCAGGGAAGCGAGGACCGCCTGGCTCTTATTTCAAATCGGGTCTCAGAGACGTCGTAGGTGGCTGGCTTGGGCCCCAGAGGAGCCCCGCCAATCAGCAGAAAGGGGTGGGTCCTGGGAGCCAGAAATGCTGCCTCCGCGAGGATTAGAGAGCTTTCGGGATTTAAATGGCTGGAAGCAGCTGGAAACGCTGCGAACGCTCCCCAAGTAAAGGATGAGTTCTATTCTTATCTCCATGCTCTGGATCGGCTCAAAGCCTAACTCAGCTAGCCCGGGCCCTAAGGCCTTTGGCTTTTAGGAGCTCCTTAAAAAGCACGAAAGCATTTGGAAGGTGCACAACTACTCTGGCCAGAAAAGTGCAACATTCAGGGCCCACCCATATCTTGAAAAGGGTGTCTTTGCACCAACTGCTACTTTGGCAAAGATGGGGGGGGGGGTCGGGAGGAGGGAGGAATCCAGATTGTTATGCAGAACACCTTAACTCAAACAGGCACCTGCCTCATTTCCATATAGATGAACTGTACTTCCAGTCTAAAAAAAAAAACCAAACAAACCCAAATCTAAATGGGAACTTGCACACAAATCTGTTGAAATGCAACAAAGGACCAAGAATCTATCTGTTGAGGGCCCGAGGCATGATTTCAGATAATACTGTTACTAGAAAAGAAACACTGATGTTTCCTTAAGAAGAAAATGTCTAAGGTAAGTGTACCTACTGCTCACTGCGGCTGCCTTACCAACAGAGCTGATCTGCTGAGCTTATTAACCAACCGGGACCTAGCTGGCCATCCTCTCAGTAGAACTTAAACCCGGACTTAAAAAGAAGTCCCAAAGTTCGCTTTCTTGACTCTACATAAACAGTAACTTAATTCAACTCTTAACCAGTGTGATTTCAATGCAAATCTACCTTTGAATTTCAAAAAAGTGCAAGTCGAGCAAAGACTACTTTGTGTAGCGCCAGTAGTATATATACATTCCTCCCCCTCCCCAAAGAAGTGACTAAAATTTTGTGAGAGTAATTCAGTGAATATTTTTAAATCCCTGTATCAGAGGCAAAAATACCAAGTTAGGGCAGCCCAGGTGGCTCAGCAGTTTAGCGCCGCCTTCAGCCCAGGGCCTGATCCTGGAGTCCCTGGATCGAGTCCCACGTCAGGCTCCCTGCATGGAGCCTGCTTCTCCCTCTGCCTGTGTCTCTGCCTCTCTGTGTGTGTGTCTCTCATGAATAAATAAAATCTTTTTAAAAATAACAAGTTAGCAGACCATGAATGGGCAATTTCAAGAGCGTCATCTACACAGGCTTAGTAGGTATGAACTCTGCCCAGTTCTGTGAAAACGCAGCCGCCCAATATCTGGACTCGGAGGTCCCTAAACCCACCCCAGCCCCCCACCTTTGTAAGCTAAGGCCCCACCTAGTGACATAAGCTGATTTGTGCTTATTTTGAAGCCCTTCTTTATGACCTAGACCAACCTCAGCACTACTGACATTTGGGGTTGGATCATTCTCCACGGTGGGTGCTGTGCTGTACATTGTTGGGTGTTGAACAGCACCTCGGTCTAGGCCCACTAGATGCCTGTGGCATTCTCACAGCCATGACACACAATAGTAACCATTTACCAAATGTCCTCCGGGGGGGGGGGGGGCGGTGGTGAAATCACACCAAATTGAGAACCATGGATGTACTGGCTCTGGAATATTGGTTCTCAACCTAGAGTGTGTGAGGAAACTTCTGGGGAGATTGTTAAAAATGCAAATCCCAAAGGTCTGCTCCTGTTCCAGGGGAATCTGATTTGTAGGTTTGAGGAGGAGGCTGGGAATCCACATTTTGGTCCCACCATCACAGGACTCTGATTCACTTTGAGACATACCATCCCAGGTATGCCCTCAGCCCCAGGACATAGGGAGCTACCCAGAGCCGCTGGCTTTCTGTATCACCCCAGTTAAATCCCAAGGCACATCTAATTTCTCACCTTCAACAGAAGCTTCTGTGACAACTGCATTTGCCTTCTGCAGTCATCATCCCAAAGGTAAATGTGAGCTGGGATTTGCTCTCACCATCACTGTGCCCTTTCACAGTTCCAACCATCTTTCATCTCCTTTAGCCTACTCCCCTACCACCCTACAAAGTCAAATGTCACCCCCTCTTCTGTGCTTTCCCCAATGCCCCAGGACAGATTAATCCCTTCCCTCCTCTATGCTCATAAAGCAGTTCACAGACACCCAGGTGGTGTGCTGGTAAATGTTTAACAACCAGCTTTCAAAAAAACAAAAAAAACCTCTGAGGATTTGTAGTAGCCTTTGCCAATTTCCATAGTGTAAACACTCCCTCCTTTCCCACCATGAGGACACCGAACACCAAGTTGGAAAGAGTGGTGCCAAATCAGGAGATGATAAGCACCAGCTTGAGCAACTCGTAATACACCTCTGCTGTCACTTCCATTGCGGTACTGTCATCATATACTCTCGAGTCTCTCTCCTGTTAAACTGTAACGCTCTCAAGGGTAAGGATGGCGTCCTATTCATCTTGTAACCCCAGCCACTTGCACTGTACCTGCTGTGTAGCAGGTGGTCAACCAATGTGCGTAGAGAGAAAACGCAATGCAATGTGCAGCTTCTCCGAGACACGGACACCAATCTGATTGCTGCCACTGCCTCATCCACAGAAACTGAAACTCTTACGGTTACCTTTTTACCATAATGTTATATCTATTCTGTACTTATGAAAACAATAAGCATAATGCCATCTTCCATCCTAAAACTCCCACATCTGAGCACCATAAACAGACCAGAGTGAAAGACTAGAAGCCTGTTCTAAACAGAGCCTCGGCTTCATGGATGTATTTGTGAGACACCATATTTTTTATGTTTTTATATGAAGGCATCACACGCTTTTGCATCCACAAACTTGCACATCCTATCAGCTATTGATTACAAAGATCTCCAGGAGGAATATATACAATAACCTCTGAGAGGTATATGGAAGGGCATTTCCACTGGTAAGAGAGACAGTAATTGATGATGGTCATCTCTACTCTCTTCTCGTTATGCACAAAGACAGGAATGCTACTGGTGGTGTCTTTAACAAACAGCACTTACGAGTGCCTAGTGTGAGCAAGCATGTTGCCTAGTGTGAGCAAGCATGTTGCCAGGTTCTTTGCAAACACGCACCATTTTCTCTCCACCAAAATATCAAAAAAGTAGACATCACCATTGTTGGGCTAAGGTGGACAGACAAGATCACTGAGACAATGGAAATAACCCAAGATCTTATTGTTATAAATTGCTGTACCAGGAATCACTTGTTTGGGATTAGGATTACTCTGCTTTTTGTTAAGTAAAATATGCTGTCTCCAGAAGTGTTCCAGAAACGCCTAAAGAAAGTGGGTGGTGTAAAAAATGAACTCTTTTTCATTTATAAATAAACAAATATAACTTTTAAAACTTCTTTTTTTGGCATAATTTTTAAAACTTCTAAATGAAATAAATGGCCCCTTGAGGGTTGTCCATTAAGTGAGCATTCGATCCGCTTATTGGGACCAGTGTGAGCAAGTAAAGTGAAACAGGTAAAGAAACATGCTTGACCAAAGGAGAAGATGTCCTCTCCTGCAGTGTGTGATAAAGAGTGTTTGCAAATGACAGCTGAAGGGATGTTGCAGTGTTGACGGATATTCCTTAAAAAGTAGCCTAGACAACAGTCCTGTGTAGTTATGTGCAGATTCGGTTATAAACAGACCCGCACAGTCAATGTCACATAGGCGCCTAGGCAGTTGGCCCTGGGAAGACCCTACTGGACATGGGCGGGCATTCGCCTGGCACCTCACAGGAGAACTAGCAGGATGCATGCCCCGTCTTTCTGTGTTCTATCAGGGTCAAAGCACATGGGATCAGCATTTGTATAAGTAAATAATGGTTGACCAGCAGTAACTTTGTACAGTTTATTGAAATACCCATCAGGGGATCCCTGGGTGGCGCAGCGGTTTGGCGCTTGCCTTTGGCCCAGGGCGCAATCCTGGAGACCCGGGATCGAATCCCACGTCGGGCTCCCGGTGCATGGAGCCTGCTTCTCCCTCTGCCTGTGTCTCTGCCTCTCTCTCTCTCACTGTGTGCCTATCATAAATAAATAAAAAAAATGTTTAAAAAAAAAAAAAGAAATACCCATCAGGATGCACCATTAAAAGTCAGTGAAAACCAAGGTGAAATTGCCTAGTCAGCCACCTGGAAAGTGTGCTCGATCAGAGCGCAGTCTTCTGGGTCTATGAAGAGAGTGTATTTCGTCTCCTTCAGAGGTTCCAGAAACCCAGTTGCTTTATACCTATGGCAGCAGAGGAAAATCTGAGGAATGCTGTACTTGAAGTAATTGGTCAAGGTAGTTTAAGACAACAACAACACAAGGCCCTGGTTAGAAAAAGAAAAGCCCATCTAGAATTCTTACAGGATGTCACAGAACAGCAACAAGTTTCTCCTCGTTGGGTGTAGGTACTCATTACGCCTGTTTCCTGGAGTTGGCTGATGGAAGCATTGTGGCTTAACAGAAGCACAGGACATAGATGCCATTTGGAGTCCATTTTTGGTGTCATTGTGGCTGGTGAGCTGGCTGATGGACTTCAAGTAAACCAACTGACACTTGAAGGCCCACATTTTTCAGGGGAGAGTTGGGCAAATTATGGACTGAATGTTTGTGTCCTTCCCAAAATGCCTCTGTTGAAATCCCAACCCCTACTGTGATGGAGTAGGAGGTGAGGTGCTATCTTTGGGAGGCGAAGGTGGAGCTTCATGAATGAGACTGGTTCTTTGTAAAAGAAATCCCAGAGAGCTATCTCACCCCTTCACCTCATGAGGACAGCAAGAAGACAGCTGGCTGAAGCAGGAAGCAGGCTCTTACCTTCTACCCAATGTGCCCACCCCTTAATCTGGGACTTCCAGCCTCCAGAATGTGAGAAATAAATGTCTGTTGTCTACAAGCCCCCTAGTCTGTAGTACTTTGTGGTAGCAACCTGATGGATGAGTGGGAAAGGTTGTTGTAACTGTTGCTTGTGCGAATGTTTTGGATGACAGACTCTGGAAAGAAGGAAAGAAATCTGTGAATACAAACACAGAAGGAAGAGGCATCCTGTGAGAAATGGTTTTGGAGAACGTACCCTAAGGGCAGACTCGCAGACAGCCCAGAGCTGACTAACTGGTCACCGGTCAGGGTTTTCAATACACTGAACTTGATGTTTCCTCACTTGAAAATTAAGCAATTAAAACAAATCTTGCTATTTAAAATTTTAATCATAACTATTTAATAATTTCTGCTTTTAAAGGTGAAATATTTTGACGTTTCCTAGTTTTTGTTCATGGATTAAATATGGCTGATCCTTCATTACCTTCCTCTTAGTAAGGTGGTAAAGGTTTATGGATGAGCTTGGCGATGGTTTTTATATACTCCTCCTGCTGTCAGATATTCTCTACACTCCCAATTAAACCTTCTGCTTCATGTCAACACGCTGATATCCTACTTCCCCGAAGTAATTCTTCAATTTCTAAGTCATCTACTTTTTTTGCTACAATTTTGTGCTTAAATTTGCAAGAAGAAAGCTATTATAATAATTTATTTTGTACTTGTCTTATTAACCCCTTTCCTAGGCTCTGAGGTCAGTGAGGCCTGTATCAGTCAGGGTCCTCCAGAGAAATAGAACCAGTAGGATATAGAACATATATCTTGAAATTTATTTCAAGGACTTGGCTTCTGTGATTGTGAGGAGTGGTAAGTCTGACATCCATAGGGCAGGCTGACAGGAGCTGATCCTACAGTTCTGAGGCAAAATTTCTTCTTCTGGGCAGCCCGGGTGGCTCGGCGGTTTAGCACTGCCTTCAGCCAAGGGCCTGATCCTGGAGACCCGGGATCCAGGCCCACTTCGGGCTCCCTGCATGGAGCCTGCTTCTCCCTCTGCCTGTGTCTCTGCCCCCCCACCCTCTCTCTCTCTGTCTCTCACTAATAAATAAATAAAATCTTAAAAAAATTTTTTTTCTTCCTCAGGGAAACCTCAGTTTTGCTTTTAAGGCCTTCAACTGATTGGATGCAGCCTACCCACATTCTCAAAGAGTCTAATTTGCGTAAAGTCAACTGATTATAGCTGCTAACCATATCTACTAATGTCCTCACAGCAACCCCTAGATTAGAGTTTGAGTGAATAACTGGTACTATAGCCTAGCCAATGGACTGTTGTATATCCCTAATAACAACAAGCACACAGGATATGGTCAATTAGTCAGTAAATGTTTACTGAATTGCTGCAACTAATAATAATGACAATTTCAAAACAGCCATCAGTAGAAGGCTCTCTTCTCTCTAAATGATGAAATTTTGCTAATAGATTTATTATGTGCTTCTCAACTGCAACACTGGAAAGGTAAGAGCTATGTAATTTTGAGATAAATTGAATTTCTTTTTTTTTAAGTACTGGGTTGAGATTTATTTATTTTTATATAAATTTATTTTTTATTGGTGTTCAATTTGCCAACATATAGAATAACACCCAGTGCTCATCCCATTAGGTGCCCCCTCAGTGCCCATCACTCAGTCACCCCCACCCCCCACCCACCTCCCCTTCCACCCCTCCTAGTTTGTTTCCCAGAGATGAATTGGATTTCTAACTGGTGATTCTGTATCAAGTCATAGTATTCATCAAATGTCAGGATGGAATGGGATTTTTTTCATAGAAAGACTCAAAATATTTGCATCCCTTCTACTCTGTCTTTGGAATCTACTCGAAGATATGTCTTAGCAAAAGGAGGGAATTAAACCAAGAAAGAGGAGCCAACAGGACTCCGAAAACAGGGAAACCAACATAAAGAGAAGCAAAGATGGTAGATGTGGCAGTCCTAGAAAGACCCCCCATCTAAGCGGTAGCAGGAAGATGGACAATTCCGGTCTGAGGTCTCCAGGGCAAGAAATGATATTGATAGATGACATTCGAGGATGAACAGGTACACAGAGATATAAGCAAAAGGTGATACTATTATTAATTCCAGGAAAAGCAAAAGAACACACCTAAAGCAGCACAGTCCTAAGACACTCCTTACATCGGCAGGGATCTCTGATACAGATCCTGCGGCAGAGATGACTGGAAGTCAATCCAATATCCATCTTCCCCCCATATCTTCCCAACAGAGCTTCAGTGTATTTGGTGGCAGAAAGGTGCCCAGCTGAGGAACATCTGCCAGTCTCCCTTGCAGGTGTGGGTAGGGATATGAAATTGCATGGCCTATGGAATTTCAATAGAAGCTGCCATGAAGGGCTTCTGGAAAAGCTCTTAAAAGAGACACACGGTTTGCCTGTCGCCCTTCCCAACTTCCATACCAGGAGAACGGATGTAATATCTGAGGGACTGGGGCGGCTCTGTCGCCATGAGAAGGCTGGAACACGTGGTAGAGCTGGAAAACAGGAAAGACAGAAGGATCCTGGATTCCTGAGGACATCTTGAGTCTCCGAATGAGCCCTGAACTTTGTGTTCTGTGCAAAAAATAAACTGCTAATTAGTGGGAGCCAGTGTTTTGGAGTTTGTGGCTCATAGATGAACACAGTTCCTAACTGACACAATTTTATTGGGAGGATGTGGGGTGGGATGAGGAGGGTGGTGCAAGAGAGGTCATTTCTTTCTGATCCTATGCAGGATGTGAAAGATATGGTCTAAAATTCATAAACCAAGAAAGAGCAATAAAAGCATATTACGGGAAATATGGAAGTACCTATCAGAAGAAATATTTACAAGTTGAAAGTGATTGCTCCTAGAATGGACTGGGATGGCTGTTTTTATTACAAGTCTTTAGTATATTTGTACTTTGAAGATATATTACTTTGATAAAAATTAAAATGAATTAAAAATAAACAAAAAGATACTCGCTGGTGATTAAATCAATTTCTTGTCCTTAAACTCACTTCCTGTATTAGCAGTATGTTATGATTATCTGGCCCATAGTTAACCAAAGAGTCAGAATAGAGCATTCGAGAAGTTACATGCCTGATGGCCCATGTTGAACCTCAAGTGCAATGTCACCACGTCACGCACATATGATCTGATTGGCATTTCCTCTTTTCCCCACCACAGATTTAATTTGCTCAGAGTTTATGACTGATTTGCCATGTGTAGTGGGAAATACATATATCAGACAGCCCTGCCTTAAGCTGTTTTAGACTAACCTTCTTTTAGATCTCCGGGAATCAAAATTCTACAACCCAGCTGTCTTAATAATTCATTAGACTAATTAAAAAAACATTTTCTTTTTATTCCTAATTGGCATCATTCTTGACTTAAACTCATTTTTTCCCCCAGAATTGGGCTTAAGGATGGCTAGGAATAACCGGTTACTCTATATTATTACCACTTTACTTCTTATTCTTTCCTCTCTCTTCTTTTTCTTATATAAGAAAAGGGTTAGTCTCTCAAACCTTTAATATCTTAATGCTCAAAGCTGATTTTTAAATTAGCCTTAGAGATTAAAAACACATTTACTTTTGTGAATCAGATCTCAGTTTTTCTATGTTAGAAACAAGCAAATCAGGCTGGTTCGTTGATAATCACATGGACAGAAGGTGAATAGAAATTTTAATCAAAAGAAGCTTTGAACAGGATTTGCGCTCCTTGCTTGTAGAAAGACAATGCTTTATCCTTTAGATTGACACTTCTCAGATGCACAGAAAGACTGCTGAAATGGCTGTATTTTTTCCCCTGATTGGCACTACTCAATAAGTGGTTCCCAGCAGAGGAAAACCTCACGATGAGCCAGAATCATGGCTTACATGCCTCTCTCCTTTGCTAGACACAGATCGGGCTGGTTTTTTTACTCTCTTTTCACAGCCAAGAAAGAATAGTTGCCCTTATTTCCTTATAACTAGGTAGCTCACCCTGAGTTTTTCCTCTGCTGGGAGCCACTTATGAAAATTCACACATACTGAGCTAGGCTTCCCTCTACTATTCCCCTGATACAAGATGCAAGATAAACATAGTCTCAGCAAGAAAAAAATGCGAATGTTGGGTCTCAGTGCCTTGGCTTTCTCCATATTTACTAAAGAGCTCTTTTAAATGTCTGAGGAGCTGCATTCAAATGAAGCTTCATTTTATTTCTCCTTCGATTTAATAATTTCCAAAAGGAAGGGCCTACATTGCTTGTCTACTTTATAAATGGTGCCACTATTTAAAATCATTTTAACGTGAGTGATTTAAAGAACATGGTACAATGAACAAGATAACCGCACCCTTATTTGTGGCTTTATCTATGTTGTATCAAAAAGCTCTACTGATATTTCTCCTAAACCATATCTGTGTGGGGAAAAAATAATTTCGTTATGGTCATCTCTAGAAACCAACCAACTGGCTATACTTTTCTTCAACTGGGCAAATTAACCCAGTTAAAGGAATTCAAAACCAGCTGATACACTCTGCTCTAAGAGGTCTAACTTGGTTAAACCTTAAATTAAGAAGTGGACACCGTGGGGCACCTGGGTGGCTCAGTCGGTTAAGCATCTGCCTTCGGCTCAGGTCACGATGTCAGGGTCCTGGGATTGAGCCCCAGAGTCAGGCTCCCTGCTCAGCGGGGAGCCTGCTTCTACCTCCCCCTCTGCCTGCAGCTCCCCCTGCTTGTGCTCACTCGCTCTCTCTGCCAAATAAATCAATAAAATCTTTAAAAAAGAAAAAGAAAAAGAAGTGGATGCCTGGCCTAGAGAGATGTGCTATTAAATACAATAAAGCCCGCCAGGAGGTATTGGTGCTGAGAGGAACGAGAGGAAATGAAAGGAATCCCAGATCTCTGTGGACCAGTTATGTGTCAGGCCCTCTCGAAGAAGGAGCTAAGTTGCTGGTGTGTATATGAGAAACTGGAACCCGTCTCTCTGACTCCAAATCTCATGTTCTTTCCAGTACATGGCGCTGCCCTCCACCCCGTTCCAGATGCAGCTCTTCTTTGGAAAGAGGCATCAAAACCCAGCATGCCCGTGCGTCAGTAGCCACAACGCTCCCTCATCCCCCGTGCCTTATACAGGACTATTTGGGATTCCCCACCCGGATTTCCATTTGGTTCTGAAATCGCCAACCTCAATCCACCTCCCAAAGTATCTCACACTGCACCTACAAGGTAAATCAGGAGTTTACCATTATCTTTGAAAACACACTGAAGCACTTTAGTGACTTTTATTTTCCTATAGTGGCTCTCCAAATTTGGGCTGTGTTCATTAAATCATTTGTAGATGGCGGGAAAACACACATATGCCTATTGATGGGGCATTCCTCATGGAAAGAGGTGTCACTCTTGTGCTATGTGGGGCAGGATGTGAATTTTTCTAAGACTGTAAATGAGGTTTTCCTTCTCCATTCAGAATTTCTCAAAGGCTTTCCCACTGGAATATGTTTCTGCGATTCATTTCCACAGTTAGGAATGCATGCAGCCTGTGGAGGGCTTTTCCTTGTTCAAAATTAGCTGGTGCATCGGTGATTTAGCCACTGATTTCCTCAGCAACATATAGATAGCTGTAAATCCCTATGAATTCAAGTGTAAAGACAAGGACTTCTACAAGAAAGTAGGACTACAAGAAAGTAGTCCTCTGCTGAAGACTCTCATGCCTTCACCTCATGCTGACAAAGATGTGACGGCATACTTTCCTGGTGCCCGAATGGTCCATCATTCACTCAGCAAGTATTTATTGAGTGTTTACTACATGGCAGGCATTGTTTCAGGTGCTGGAGAGGGAGTCAGACAGATACAAACAGGCCGAGGGCTGCCCTCCTCAGTATCCCTTCTAGTGGAGCGACAGAGACAAAGCAACAAAGAACTACAGAGCGGGTCTGATGGTGATAGAAGTTCTGGTCAGGGAGAAGGGGGTCCTGGGGTACGGTGGGGTAGGGAAGTTAATATTTTATAGGATGACATTTCAGCAGAGTTTTAAGGAAGTGAGGAAGCAAGACTTTGGGCCACGGTGATGGGTGAGACAGAGTCATCCAAGCCAAGGGAGCAATAATTGCAGATACTCTAAGGCCAGGGCAAACTTCACTCAAGGAGCCTGTCACAGTTGGAGCAGAGTGAGCAAGGGTGACAGTGGTAGGAGCTGAGCTTCAAGAATGTTCAAGAGCACGCAAGTTCCTGTGTGCATGTGTGTGTGTTGAAGGGGGTAGCTTTTGTGGGTCACGTAGGGTCTAGTAGATCACCAGAAGAGTTCTGGGTTTTCTTCAGAGCAAGGCAGGGGAGACTCTGAGGCACTGGCGCTGATGAGTGACAACAGCCAATCGACTTTCTAGAGTTCAGGGTGACTGCTGGGCTCTATTGGGCAGAAGGAAGGTTGCCGAGGATGCTTTTTTGGTCAACTAAGTCAACCAGGTCAGAGATGGTGGTAGACTGGGGCAGGCATGGCAGTGGAGATAGGGAGGCTTGGGTAGATGTTGGATGCATCGAGACGGCCGAGCCGATGGGATTTGCTGACAGAGTGGATGTGTTAAAGAGTAGATACTAGGGTGACTTCCAAGTTCTCTTCTGGAACAGCTGGAGAAATGGAGTCACCATTTACTGACATGGGGTCAACAGCAGGGAAGCTCTTCGGAGGAGGGGCCCTTTCCCTACTTCAGTCTCCTGTGGGAGGAGGAGTCTGAAGGCTTTGTAAAATCATCCAGATGAAAAGAAGGTCCAGGGATATGCAAACCAAGCCAAAAAGTTTATACTACACAAGGAAGAAAACATTGCCCATAAATACATGATTTATTATTCCTAATCAATGCAGTAGAGCAATGTGGCTGGGAGCACCGATTCCAAAAACAGCCTCAGTCCAAATATCAACTTTGTCACTTAATAACTGTGTGAATACGGCCCATCTGCTTATTCTCCCTCAACGCTATTATGATTTGAATAAAGCAGCTTGTGTAAAAATAATACTATTTAACATTTACTGAGTGCCTACTAAATGCCAGATGCTTATGAGCATGTTAAATTCTCCTCCCCCCCGCCAACGTGAATGGGTACTAGTATTATCTCCATTTCTCAGGAGTAAAAACTGAGGTACAGAGAGGCAAAGTGACCCACTGAGGTCATAAAGCTAGGAGCCCACCGATCTTGGCTTACACATTCAGGCTGACTGGCCCCTGAAAACATGCTCTTACCTACAGAACTATGAGAACGCAGTGCAGAGTAAACTCAAAACTATAGCTTGTGTTATGATGAGGTAACTACTAAAATGATAAAATGCCCAATGGTCACTCATATGTTTGTAAAACTCTACTTGTATTCATTGTGTGACTCAGTTTCCATCTGTGCCTCACTTCCTCCAGCTCTATTTTGGGTACACAGCCTGTGTTCCTCCTTCTGTGGAATGCATAGATATGGTGAAACTTTGCTTAGAAAATCAGAACTAGGGGTGCCTGGCTGGCTCAGCGGTTTACCACCTGCCTTTGGCCCAGGGCGCGGTCCTGGAGACCCGGGATCCAGTCCCACGTCGTCAGGCTCCCTGCATGGAGCCTGTTTCCCCCTCTGCCTGTGTCTCTGCCTCTCTCTCTCTCTCTCTGTCTCTCATGAATAAATAAATAAAATCTTTTAAAAGAAAAGAAAAGAAAAGAAAATCAGAACAAGGCATTCATTCTTCGAAAGTTCCCCTTTAAAAATACCCAGGGGCACCTGGCTGGCTCAGTCGGAGGAGCATGCGACTCTTGATCTCAGGGTTTTGAGTTCAAGCACCACGTTGGGCCTGGAGCCTACTTAAAATAAGAAAAACAAAACAAAAGCGCCCAAGGCACAGGAGTCCTGAAGAGTCAGAAAACCCATTACAAGTGTGCAAACGTTGGTTTCTCACTGTCATTAGTGACATTTAAGACTGTGACTTATTTACATGTGTTCCACATACGGAACACGAACCAATTGCTCAGATATACTGGTAAGTAGTTCCAGGGTAGGCAGTGATACTCGGTTGCTCTCACTTGGCCCTAAATCTGAATTGTGGAAGTCTCACCCCAACCCCAAAGTGCTTGCAGATGGGACGGTCCTGAACCTCTGCACCTTATTTCTCCCAATTACAGTCACATCCTCTGGCCTAATGAGTTCCTAAAACTAGTGTTCATTTAGGGCAACTTTCCAGATGTGTCTTAAAATTAATCAGTGCTAAGAATAAAAGATAACATGACCCCAGAAGCTTCTGGCGGACACATTCTGTAACTGAACATGCTATCGTAACACTCTCACATCCAGAAAAATTTAAGTGGACTATGCCACGCCTATTTCTTCTTGCTGTCTATCTCCGACAAGTCACTTACTCTCTGAGCTTCAGTGTCCTTATTTGCACAAAGAAAGCATCAGTTGACTTGTCTGCCCGTTCAAATCACCTGAAAGAGATACTGGTGAGAGGGTCCCAGTCCCAGAGACTCTGATTTAACTGATGTGGGTTGGGCCTGGGTGGGGAGATTTTTTTGAAAGCTCCCCTGGGGAATTAGATTGAGCAGCCCAAGGTTGAGAGCTATAGGTTGGTCTAGATTGGAGGTTCTCAAATGTTAGCATGCATCACAATCCCCTGGAGGGCTTGTTAAAACACAATTACCCGCCCCACCCCAGAGTCTCTGGAGTGAGGCCTGGATATCTGCATTTCTGACAAGTTCCCAGGTGGGGCTGAGCCACTGATTTGGGAACCTCTTCTCTGGATCAGAGGTCCACAAACTCCGGCCCTTGGGCCAAATCCCACCCACCACCTGTTATTGTATGGTCGGTGGAGAATGGTTCTTAACATTTTCAAATGGCTGAAAAAATAATCAAAAGAATTCTATTGCAAGTCATGGGAAAAAGTATATGAAATTCCAATTCCAAGGTCCATAAATAAAGTTTTATTGGAAGGCTGTCACACCCATTCATTAAACCAAGCCAAGGCCTGGTGTGATTGCATGCTTGCCTGTGAAGCCAGCCCGGACCGCCGACGGTGGCTAATACTCAAGCTTGATGTGTTTACCTCCTGAAGCAGATCAAAACATGCCCCCCGCCCCTCAAATATGCCACTTTGGCATTGGAATTATTTTGAGCTAAAGGCAGCTGAGAACTGGGGCTCCTGGCTGGCCCAGTTGGTGGAGCGTGCAACTCTTGATCTGGGGGTTGTCAGTTCAAGCCCCACACTGGGTGTAGAGATTGCTTAAAAATAAAATCTTAAGAAAAAGAGACAACTGAGAACCAATAGATGCAGGAAGAATTCTCTGCCCTGTTATCGGCCTAAAACCAGGGCACCAATTTCCCTTTGGGGAAGGTGCTCCCCCCTACAGGGGAGAGAAGAAGAGTGATCCTTCTCATTGAAGATGGGGTGTCAACACCAAAATAAGTTTGCATAAACAGACCATACTGATATAGTCCTTCCCGTCTGGGAGTTGATATATCTCCTCACATGTTCCCACATTTTATCATTCCTTGAAGCCCAAACCCTCTTTTCTTTGTGAAGAAAGAAGCCCTCGAGTCTCACTGCTTCTTAGGTTTTGCTCCTTATCTGTGAACTCTCCTGCACACACATATGAAAAAACTATGGGCCTTTTGACTGACTCTGGTTAGTTTAATTCGCAGACCTCAGTGACAAAACCTAAGAGAGTAGAGGAAAAGTTTTCCCTTGCTGACACTCCTGACCCAAAAGATGGGAGAAGCTGAGGTTTGCAGCCTCTTCAGTTCTTTTTTTTTTTCCTTTTCAGTTCTAAAGTCATCCTTTACCTTACCTCAATTCCTCAACAGATATCACCGGAACCCCAACTCCTGGTCTGTGCCTGCAGCCTGCCATAGAACACGACCACACAAAAGGCCACTCCATCAGAAAGAGCCTCTCAGAAAGAAGATGGCTTAGGAGACCTAAGACCTAATAGAAACACTGTGGGCTTTTACCCGAGCCTGTATCCTTTCTGGTAGCAAATACGCATGAAATGACCACCAAAGATCCCTCTGCAGCAAAGACCCCGGGACACGGCCACCGTGCATGCTAACTGAAGGGTCTTTCTGACAAATGGCAGGCATGCCATGGGCAGGGTGAAGAGAGGGGCCGCTATTTATTCTTAAATCTCTGAAATCCAAAGAGTTATTTCATGGTCTTTTCTTTTGAATAGTTATTTCATGGTATTTTAATGAAAGCCTGATACATAAGAATCCTTTGGTGATAAAGAAGACATGAAAACACATTCTACTGGAAATAAGCACGCAAGTGGTAAAACTTTCTTAAAAGCCCCTTCTCCTCCTGAATCGTGCCCCTAATTAAATTTAAACCCAAGTAATACCATCCACAGGTAACTAACTTGGTCTTATTTCTCCCTGTTTCTTTGAAAAGATGTGTATCCTTTCAGGTAACTATTCCCTTGACAGAAGGTTGCCATGGATACATTTTTTTTTTTTAATTGAATGCCGGTATTTGAAAGCCTGTGCAATTTAGTGAAGTATACCTGGCCTGAGGGTTATACTAATTTAAGTGCCTGTCTTTAATGCTAACAATTTTAGCTTAATACAGTTGTTCTGTGTGTTTGGCATGTGGTGTTCAGGAGCAGTTGGAAATGGTGTGGGAGTTCCTTAAGGAAGAGCAAGCAAGACAAATATCACCGGGCCCACCTAACTAACTGCAGGTGAATCAGTGGATGCTTCACCCGCCTGGAATTTGTCTGTTCTCGGCATGTTTAATAATGAGTCATGCGATGCGTTTGCAAGGCTCCCAGGGCCCAGGGCCACGTGATGACTTTCTGTGCCTAAGTCCCTCGGCTTTGTTCAGACAGGCCGCTAATGCATCCCACAAAGCTGACCTAATGCTACTTCAGTGGCTCTATTTTTCTTCTGTGGCTCAGCCTGAACGCGACAGTGAGGAAGTCGATTGTCAGGCATGCAAATCGAGAGAAAAATATGCCATATTAAATCACAATGGTGTAATAAGGTATTACTCATGGGCAAATGACTTCTGGTTCTCTCCCGAGTAGGGGCAAGTTAAAAATGGAACCGGCCACAGAAGGAATGTAGCATTTTCATTGGCATTCCACCTTCGTCGAAGCAGTGAGCACAGTACACTCCCATACACATGTTATGGCTGCTGTAATTCTACCTGAAAATAGAAGCCACTTGATATCTCACGCTAGCCATGAGTTCATTAGGTACGGGTCACCACCTTTATGATTACACTTGGGTGAAATCATTTCAAACATCATTCCCGAAAACATTCCCCATGCTCCTAATGATTGCTCCACTCTATGACTACAATGGCACCAAACATTTTGGAATGTTTCATGGCATCTCAAGAATTTCTTTTCAGAGCAAAAGAAATCTTGAAATGTTCATCCCGAATGACGAATAGAAATTAATACAATAAGTATCCATTTTCCTTCAAGTTCAATTGATTTTTTTCCTGTGATCTAGAGAAAATGAAGCACATTTAAGAAAACGCATATTTAAATTGTACCTTTTTCGACCAGACATGGGATTTTGCAAAGAAAACATTTCTTAAAGCCTGGAATTAAAGAATTGCCACGTTGAAATGCATTGATGACTTTGCCCGCCGCAAAACTATTAATTTGGTATTTTTCCATGGCTTTACAACTTTGCCTCTTTATTTTTTTTTTTTTTCAACTTTGCCTCTTTATGTAGTAACTTATTCTCATGGAAGTACACTAATTAGGGTGACATATGTAACAAAAACATAAAACCAGTTGTTCTCCATGGGTTGATCACGGTCTGCCACAATCCTGCCTTTGCTCAAAAAGACGGAAAACGATTGCACATGAAGAAACTAGTTTCACTCTTCCATCAACAATTTAAATCAGTGCTTAGTTGTGTAAGATTAAATACAAAATGTATCACAGGCACTGAAACTATTTTAATCCTTCTTATTTAACTACAGATACTCCTTCACTTAATTTTTGGTTTGTTTTGTTAGATAAAGACAAAGACTTAAAGGAGAAAGACAAAGATTTAAAAAAAAAACAGAACAGCATGAAAGCCCTATAAAATGCTGGTAAAATGTGGAAGAGTAGAAACCATGTGGAAGTAAGTATTGTGGAATAAAGGTTTTTTTCAAAGAAACATTCAGGAATCCTGTTTGAAAATACAGTTAACAGAGAAAAAAAACCCGAAAAATTAGCAAATGCCAGTAGGAAAATCTTAGCCAACTCTCTTTTACTTAAAAGAAATTGAAGAAGATTAAGAGTTTGAAAACAGAGAGGAAGGCACAACAGTAATGGGTAGCTTTGTCTTCCTTCAGTGCCTCCTCTTTGCTATAATTAATCATGTACTCCAACTGCAGACCACCAGGGAACTGCATTGAGCTTGGACAATTCAAAGCAATGGAAGCCAATCCGTCCTTACAGGTTCCTCCATTGGGGTTTGGACCCAGAGTGAAAGCAAGATAATGGTCTCAGAGCAGCCTCTGGTGGCTGAATGTCAAAAGCTCAAGAAGTCAGAGGCCACCTTCCTGGTGTTAAGATTTTGTGCAAATGGAAGTTACTATTTAAACAACTTTAAGCCAAGAGCCCAGAACTGACTTGGTGGGAACTGAAATTAATTCATTCATCTCAAAGACTTTCTCAGGGGCACATGGGTAGTTCAGTGGTTGGGCGTCTGCCTTTGGCTCAGGGCGTGAGCCAGGGGGCCTGGGATCAAGTCCCACAACGGGCTCCCCTCAGGGAGCCTGCTTCTCCCTCTGCCTGTGTTTCTGCTTCTCTTTCTGTGTCTCTCATGAATAAATAAAACCTTTTTTTTAAAAACTATCTCAGATTATGTCAAGTTTGGAGACTCACAAATTGGGTGATTCAGACAACAGGTATAGGTTTCCTTACACTTGGACACGAAACAGTGTGGAATACAAAATTATCTCCAACGTTCCAAGGATCTCCAATAAACGATGGGCCAGTGGTGACTGACACCTGAAATTAATTTTAACTTTTAAGCGATGGGTATTTTTACGCAATCTAAATATTTCCAGTTCTTAAAAAGCTCTGTGTATGAGTGTGTGTGTGTGTGTGTGTGTGTGTGTGTGTGACTGTGTGTGTGTATGTATGCGCAGGGCTCTGTCCATTAGAAGCATTTGGATGCATTTTCTTGTCACAGCTTTTCCAGCTGGAAAACATCTGTTTAGGACAGAGGCCCGTAAATTCCATCTGGTAGGCTCCCCATTGAGCCATCTCATCTGGGATGTTTCTAAAGGCCCCTTTTGAAAGGTCTGAATCTTACAATGTCACCTGAGTCAAGCGTCATGTCCAAAAGAGTGCTGGCATCTGCAGCCTCGTGTTTCTGAGCACATCACATTTACACAGCAGGCTAGAATGTGTTGTTCAAAAAGAGATCTTCTCGGGGTGCCAGGCCGGCTCGGTTGGTAGAGCATGATCTTGATCTCGGGGTCATGAGTTCAAGCTCCACATTGGACGTAGAGGTGACTTTAAAAAATGTGCAAGGAATTAATAGTAACGTGCCAACGTTAATGTCTTAGTCCTGACGAATTTGAATTTGCCGTGGTAATGTAAGGCGTTAACATTAGGGAAAGCTGAGTGGAGGGGATGCGGGAACCCTCTGTACTATCTTCGCAACTTCTTTGCAAGTCTCAAAAGGTTCTGAAATCAAAATTTTCTTTTCTTAAAAAGTACGAAGGATAATGGGTAAATACACTGAGGGGAAGTAGGAAAGGATGGACGAAGTTCTCTTGTAGAAGGAGGGATGACTGACACACGATCAATCATCCACTGTTGCTTGTTGCGTACCAGGCGCTTAACTATGCACCTTACCACATTAGCTCCTTAAAATGGTGCCCCTCAAAGTGCACTGGTAAAGGAACACCGATGCCTAGTCTGAGTAACAAAAGAACCAACTCTTAAGGGAAAAATGTGGTGCTAAATGTCAGTAGGAGAACCTTCCTTTATTCTTACTCTGGGCTCACTCGCTGTTTTCACCTTCCCTTGCGTCTTTGGCCCACTCCAAATCTGATCTTTATTTCTTTCCTCCATGTTCTTTCTTTCCTTTCCTTTCCTTTCTTTCTTTCTTTTCTTTCTTTCTTTCTTTTCTTTCTTTTTTTCTTTCTTTCTTTCTTTCTTTCTTTTCTTTCTTCTTTTTTTTTCTTTTCTTTCTTTCTTTCTTCTCTCTTTCTTTCTTTCTTTCTTTCTTTCTTTCTTTCTTCTTCCTTTCTTTCTTTCTTCTTTTTTTCTTTTCTTTCTTCTTCTTTTTTCTTCTTTTTTCTTTCTTTTCTTTTTTCTTCTTCTCTTTCTTTCTTTCTTTCTTTCTTCTTCTTTCTTTCTTTCTTTCTTTCTTTCTTTCTTTCTAAAATATTTTATTTATTTATTCATGAGAGACACACAGAAAGAGGCAGAGACACAGGCAGGGAGAGAAGCAGGCTCCCCTCGGGGAGCCTGATGTGGGACTCGATCTCAGGACCCCGGGATCACGACCTGAGCTGAAGGGAGACGCTCAACCACTGAGCCACCCAGGTGCCCCGTCCATGCCATTTCTTTGTCATTACTCATATGTTTGAGTATCTGAACAGTTGTACGTTCAATTATGCCAATACTCAAATATTTGTATGCCGATACTCAAATATTTGAATTTAGAAATCGATAAATTCCAATACTTAACTATTTAAGTTTAGAGGTCTCTAGTCCATCCTAGTACTTTCCACAGGAGAAAGCAAGGGGTGGTCAACGTGCCGATGGCAGCACCAGAGCCTGAGTTCGAGCCAACCTCGGTCCGGCCAGGAGGGCCCATTGCGAGTTCTCTGGACCTGGTGAGTCCCTTTTCAGTCTTCGTCAAGTAACCTAATTAGTAGCTCAGCTATTCTTAGCTCCGGAACAGGGTCCAAAGTTCCCATGACAGTCACAAAGCCCAATTTGCAAGCGTGACACAAAAACGTTGTTACTCCCTTCCGAACTCGGAAAGTGGGAGGCGCGCAGGTGGCTGGTGGGAGACAGCAGGGCTCCAAAGCCCCGGTTCCCGAGAAGCCTCTCTTGCCTCCTAATTCCCATCACGCAGTGAATAATCCATCCTATTCTATCGGCCTTAGCTTCCCTGTTGCTACTACTCTTATTGAAGCTGGATGTCTCTTTAGACCTTCTGCCCAAAGGCTGTGGATACAACTGCATGGCCCCCTGCTCTCATGCTCTTGGACCACAGTGGGGATGAGGGTGAGACGACACCCTGTGACTAAAAGCCCCAGTGAACAGGCAGGCGGTCAGGAGAGCCTCCCATTCTCGCTGTCACCAGCAAGCTCTGTGCCCGGGGACAATCTGAGTAACTTCTCAGGGTCTCAAAATCCTCAGGAGGCAGCGAGGGGATGGGCTTCATGTGCTAGAGCGCCAGGGTTTACCCAGCACCACACTGGACGCCTCTTAAGCACCACGTCAAGGCCTCAGGGTGCTCCCTCTTCCTCCCACTGCTGCCGTGGTGACTGCCTTGCGCGGGCTTCGACCACTTTCCCTTGGGTGCCACTGGCCCTGCCTTGCCTCTGCGTGTACCAAGGAACTCTCGATTCCTGCTTAGTGGCTCTCCTGACAGGGCCTGGGACCCCTCTATGTCAGCTCTCCTGGAGGCACAGCCCAGAAACTCCAGGGGTTGACTCTCAGGGGGTCACCCAAGACTGATGGGGGTCAGGAGCCTCCTGTCCTCAAGGTAAGTTCTAAGACGCATTTGGCAAGCTCCTCTGAACACTCCCTGGGGTGACCCTCCGTTACCCATGGAGAAGCCACCTTGGCAATGCCTCTGGGCAGGCTTTCCCACTGTCCCTGTCACCTCCCGGTCCTGCACTGCTGCTCCCTGAGACCGCCTCCCATACGGACTTCCTGCAAGGAGGCTGTCTTCGGGATGCTCTGGGGGGATCCAGGCCACGAGGAGCACCTCCTCTACATCAGACGTTTACATCCTTCCCTGCTCTACATTTTGAAGGCTGTACTGCCAGAGTTCAGATCTGTCCAGTGGTCCTTGTAATAAGAACAGGCTGGGAAAGGCTGAGTGGCCAGGAAAACTGAGAATTACTTCCAGCTTTTTGCCTGACTTCAAGAGGCCACTGGGCATGCGGTTCTGGGACGGTCCCAGGGTGTGTTTGCCTGTATCACGTGGCGACCTAATACGAGTGGAAGAGAACTATAACACAGAGTAATTTAAACAGAAATAGGCTAATGAGAAAGACCCAGAAACTGCTCTTCTTTCTTCCCACTCCCTGATGTTAAGGAAACTGTCAAGGGGAGGACGTTGTCATCTGAATTTCTGTTCAAAACAGGAGATGTTTTAAAAGGTCAGGAGAAAAAGTTCTGAAAAACACGTTTTCTGCATGTTGCCAAAACCGAGAGAAATGTGTCCCTGTCTCCCTTTAGAACAGAACCAGAGGACATTAGGCGGCGTTGGGGGTGGGTATTCCTTGTGAGTGAAGTTTGGAAGATAGTGGTAGGCAGTCTCTTTTTTATGAGGGGTGAATTTCCTCTGAGCCTTTAAAAATATTTACATAGACTCTGATTCTTTGAGAGGGAGACTCCAGAAGCAGTATTTCCTGAGTTTAGTTTTCCACGGGCCTTTTGCAGAACAAGTAAGTGTGGAATAGGGTGGGAGAAGTGAAAAGAAGGCTATCTTTTTTTTGTACAACTTGAGCAATGTCTTAACCAGAGGAGGTGATAGGTAAGGTATGCAGGTGACCTAGCCTTCCTGTTGCCGTGGCATTGCCCCATCTCACCCCACCCTTCAATGTCAACGACACGCCGGGAGGTAGGTAGAACAGGAGCTCTTACTCCTTTTTATTTTAAAGATTTTTAAAAGCAATCTCTACATCCAACATGGGGCTCAGACCTACATCCCCAAGATCGAGAGTTGCATGCTCGATGGACTGAGCCAGCCAGGGGCCCCAGGATCTCTTACTCTTTAGTCAGGGTGAACGACCTCAGGCTGGCCTGTGTTTAAATGCCAGGGGAGGCAGGGTGCCTGGGGGGCCAGTCAGTAAAGCATCTGACTCTTGATTTCAGCTCTGGTCATGACTTCAGGGTTGTGGAGCCTGCTTAAGATTCTCTCTGCCTCTTCCCCCTCTCTAAATCTATCTCTAAATACACACACACACACACACACACATACACACACACACAAAGGAGGCAGAGCCAGAAGCAAAGATCTAGTCTTTCCAATTCTGACCCAGGATTTTTCCCACCATATTTATATTTTGATGTTTTCGTTAGTTAGCATAGCTGACCATTCTAGAAAAGAAGAATCACTTGGTGTTTTTACTTGCAATTTTGGTCGTTTCCCAATACTACTCCCACAAAATGAAACACACGGGGTTGGAAAGGGTCAAAATCATCTCCAGAAAACTGTTAGAGTGCTGTGTGTGGTGTCTTTTAAATCTAACTGCAGGTGGGGAATTAGCCTCTAGAAAGGTCCATGTAAAGAGTGCTAAAAACTCTGTAAAAACCCCCCAACTGTGAAAGGCAACAAATGGTAACTTGGAAACAGAAGAATAAAAGGCATATACTCACGGTCCCCCACACAAAGAGATGGGTTATAATTTTGGGTAGTTGTGAGCTTAAGGATGCATCTGATTCCATGTGTCCAAAGCAATGTAGCGAGCCCACTCAGAACAATCCATCCCCTTGTGTGGGCTAACCATGGAAAACGCGGTCATTGCCATTCCAGTGTGGGCCCCGGGTGAGATCATTGAGCGTCCGGGTTGTCTGATACGTCCGTAAGAGAAAAGCAGGACTACCACAATCACTCAGCCCATTTTTCATTCCTCATTTTTGGGACTTCCCTCCAGTGTCAAAATTGAATTTTCCTTTCTTCTTGTACCCATCACCGCGTGCCGATCATCTTTATGAAAAAGTATTGAACGAAATGCCTCACTAATCTCCAGCCGTGGGCTCTAACTACTCTAGTCTTGGGTTTTGTTTTGTTTTGTTTTTAACTTCGCCTCTGCAGAAGACTATGAGATTCCCCTGCCATAAACTCAGTTTTTAAAGATTTCATACATGTACACATGAGCAGCAAACAATAAGAAAGATTCCTCCGAGGCTTTCCCTCGGTCTGTATATTTTAGCATATGTTTTTGGAGCGATGCTATTGTAACAGAGCCTCGAGGACCTTGTAACTCTGGGTAAGCCTCTGCTGCGGTTTCTTCACCTCCCTCTGGGTTATGGTAAGAATTGAATGCAATCAATCGTTAAACCCTGGGCAAATGTGAAGTCTGCTATTCTTGTGCATACGACACCGTGCCAGACACGGGAGAGTCAAAGCCTGAGAAGATGCTCCTTTCCCTTGGAAAGTGAGTTCATAATTCATCGGGTGAAAACCCAGACCCAAATAAGCAAGTGCAGCGTATCATCATATTGTGATCGATGGCCTGTTGACTACCACACAACGATATGAATAGATCTAGACCAAACTGGCCATCAGAAGATTCACTTTTAGCCCTACCCTACCAAGGGTTGAATTACGTAATTTTCAAAATCCTTTGATTCACAGTCTTGCTCTAGTGTTTCTCATCTTATGGCTCATTTCTAATACTTATTAAGAGGTGAGGCTGTGTCCAACAGACCCTGTGGTTGAATGCCCTGGTGGCCATTTGTGCCTTCATCTTTGCTAAAAGGACCCTCCCCCAAGCTTTCTCAGGTCTAGGGCAGAGAGTTATGCTCTTCTCAACACCAAGGGGTGAACTGGGATTGTTAAAGCCAATCAGGGTCATTGTGTGACCTTTGTCAGGGATTGGCTAGGCACGGGTGTGCAAATTGCTTTTGACCAATGAGATAGTAAGGGAACTGGGCCAGAAGCATTCTTTAAAAAAAAAAGGTTATTAATGCCTGATTAAAAGGAAAAAAGAGGGGCAGCCCCCATGGCACAGTGGTTTAGCACCACCGGCAGCCCGGGGTGTGATTCTGGAGACCGGGGATAGAGTCCCGAGTCGGGCTCCCTGCATGGAGCCTGCTTCTCCCTCTGCCTGTGTCTCTGCCTCTTCTCTCTCTGTCTCTCATGAATAATAAATAAATAAATAAAATTTTAAGGAAAAAAAAAGGAGGGAGCGATATGTGAATAAGAACTCCACTTCCTGCCTTTGGGTATGTGGGTAGGGAGTGAGGAGGTGATGCCTGGAGCTAGGGCAACCATCTTCCAGCCACTTAATGATGTAAGTTGACTTGGTCAGGAGGGCACAGTGGGGACCTGAGACACACCAGGATTCCTGAGGATGCTGTTTTGCCAAGGAATTAATCAATCCTGGAACAAACCGTGTTTTAATTTATGTGTTTGAGATTTTTTTTAAAAGGGAGGGTGGATCCCTGTGGCTCAGCGGTTCAGTGCATGCCTTTGGCCTGGGGTGTGATCCTGGAGTCCCAGGATTGAGTCCCACATCGGGCTCCCAGCATGGAGCCTGTTTCTCCCTCTGCCTGTGTCTCTGCCTCTCTCTCTGTGTGTGTCTTTCATGAATAAATAAATAAATAAATAAATAAATAAATAAATAAATAAATAAAATCTTTAAAAAAATAAATAAAATAAAAATTAAAAAAGGGAGGGGGAATCTGTGTTGTTCAAGCCACCCAAAGTAGCCAAATAAAACATGCAATCCAAAAAGTTGTATCATGGTACTTTGTAATGTTTACCAACTCATCCACAAGCCAAATTTAATATTGTGACAAAGCAAATTCGTCTCAGACCAAGAGGATAAGATGAGTGATTCAGGGAGACAAAAGCCCTTATCAGGATCTTCAATTTTCTCATCTGCAAAACCGAATCCAAAGTTATTTATCTACTCCATTGAGATGGTAAGTGCCTGGTTCACACACACTAATTATTGCTGTTTCATTATACATGAGAAGGCTGGTAGAGCAGAGACAATGCCATAGGGCCACCGAATGCTGTTATATATTTTTTTCCTTCCTGCACACCCAGGAAGGCCATTATTTCCCAGTTTCCCACGTGAATAGGTTTTAATCATGTGACTGAGTTCTGGGCTGTGGGAAAAGTGATGCAATCCTCCCCGTGGCCTGGCTCTCATAGCCCACGTGATCTTCCTGCCAGCTTTCAGTGTCATATTACCATTACATTTCAAGGCTCGAGACCAAGTCTTCATACTGGCCACTAGGTGGACACTGAGTAGTTTTATTTTATTAAAATATTTATAAGTTTACCTAAATTTACAAGTCTCCTTTTACTCCCATTTCCTGCTTTCCATTTAAAACTGAAGGGTAAGTTAATAATCAAGAAGGCTAGTTCAAAATCTATATTAAAATAGATGAGGAAATGGCTTTAAAATACCAAATAAGGTTTGCAACATCCATGGATGAACTCTCCCCAGGGAAGCAAAGCAGCTACTCCTTGTAGAACAAGTCAGCCCCTCTATGTAGGTGTTATTTTTGCCTAAACATCTGCTAGAGAGAATGCCTGTTTAAAGTGATGTCCTTAGGTGCATCCATTTTTTTCCTCCTTTTCTCAAGCACAGCCTAGATATTTTATCTTCTCCTGCAACTGTTTTAAAAAAGATTTTATTTATTTATTTATTTTAGAAAGAGACACAGAGAGAGCATGAGCAGGGGGAGAAGCAGAGGGGGAGGGAGAGAGAATCTGAAGCAGACTCTATGTAGAGTGTAGAGCCCGACAAGGGGCTCAATCCCATGACCTCGAGGTCATGACCTGAGCCAAAACCAGAAGTTGGACACTTAACTGACTGAACCCGTCAGGTGCCCCTGGGCTGGTTTAAAGGAAGGTGTGGGGTTATGGGGAAATGCCAAAGGAGAAACGCACCTCTCCTGGTTGGATCCCATGATGAGATGTGAGGAAGCAAAATGTGTGTGCCTGCTAACATCAACATAGTTTTTGCTCGATGAGTCCTATCATGTTCATAGTAACTTCTTTTTTTAAGCAGCACAACAACAGTTAGAATTTTTATTCATCTAAGTAAAAAAAGTCACAAAAATAATTTTTGTATAGTTATGTAAAAGATAAAGAAGTCTCTATTGTTTTCCAAAGAACCCTAGCTGGCATGGTAATTTTTAAAAAGTGAACGATGCAATGTACAATACTATTGACTTAATATGGGGAGTTATTTTAAAATAATGAAGAATGAATTTTGATGGGGGGCCTGGGTGGCTCAGTTGGTTAAGCATATGCCTTGGGCTCAGGTCATGATCTCAGGGTCCTGGGATCGACCCTGAGTTGGGCTCTCTGCTCAACAGGGAGTCTGCTTCTCTCTCTCCCTCTGCTGTTCCCCCTGCTTGTGCTTTCTCTCTCTCTCTCTCTCTCTGTCAAATAAATAAATAAGATTTTTTAAAAATGAATTTTTATTTTGTATTTCACTTGAAACAGGGAACAAAATTTATTGATTTCTATACATCTTGACTTTGAAAATATTAATTTTTGAACACTTATCCTAATGGGTCCACCTTATTGGAAGATTTAAAAGAAACAGTCCCCTCCAGTAACAGTTTGCACTTTATAACTTAAAAAAAATACAGACTAAAGTGAACTGATAGGTTGTAGAGAAGAATATAGAAACTGCATTCATGTTTCAGATAAGATTATGAAAATAAAAGACTTCAAAGAAGGTTCACTGGAAACTATACACCCCATCACCTGTGGGTAAAAGGTCATACCTCTCTGTTAATAGTGATACCTTAGTGGAAATTTTTCAAATGCACTGTACAGGTTATTTGGCTAAGTCATTTACCTCTAGCTTGATTTTGCCTCAAGAGTTTCATATCTAAGTGGGTGTTCTTGAACACATCCAGGGATAGGAAACTCCCTTCCTTGTAATCCCTTCTAGAGTTGGACAGTTCTATAAGTTAAAAGATATGGTCAGGGTAAGTAAATCTAGCTAGTATAACAAAAGGTCCCCAAACTCCATGGCTTGACACATTAAGGATTTATTTCATGTTCATATCACAATTCAACATAGAGTTGATGTTCAACAACAATTCAACAAGAGCTGTTGTTCATCGGCTCTTCTCATGCACCCAGGCCCCATCCACCTACCACCTTCTAGGGCCTCAGTGTTCTCCCCTGGATCCTCTGCATCTGGCCAGAAGCCATGGAAGCAGAGAGCAGATGAAAGATCTCGAAGGAGGCTTTAAAGATCAGGACTAGAAGTAATGTACATCAATCCCACCCACATTTTATCGGCCTGACAGTCCTGGGACCTGAGCTGGTCCCAGCTCCTTAACAAGGGGCTAGCACAAATAGTGTGCCAGCGTCCCAAGGGTGGGGATGAGCTCACAGGTACTGTAGAGCACTAGCAGTATCTGTTATGCAAAGCTGTCCTTCCATTTAGCTAAAGTGTTTCTTGCAATAGCTTCTCCCTAAAGGAGCCAGCTTAACTCTGGATCATGTTGACTTAAGTTTAATTCTGCTTTCGCACAACAGCCCTACAGATATTCGAAGACAGCCATTATGCCTCTTGGTTCTGGGCTATTCATCCAACTAATTAACTTGTTCTCATATGATCTGGTTTTATGTCCCCTTGTGATCTTTTGTTTTTCTTAGCTCCAACTGCCTCATAGTTTGAAGGAAAACTAAATGAGATACTGCAATAGTGAGCTCACCTTGAAATATTGTAAAATTGATTACTGCAAATTAACATTACATTAGGTTCTGCTAACTCACGATAAATGTACTCCCTCTAATTGGTTTTACCCAGGACATTTCTTTCTTTTTGCACTTATGTTACTGATGGAAGGCTTGATATTCTATTCATTTTATGTTGTTAGATTTGAATACTGTGACTAGACTAATTGGAACACCTTTGCTCCTGTCTGTCCCATCTCTGGCCTCTTAAACAGATGTGGCCATCCCTAAAAGCAAGTAGGCATTTAAGAGTTGGCCATAAACACAGCCAGATGCTCAGGCTAACACCCAATTCATCAGGAGATGCTGTTAGTCTCACCTTCAAAACATACCCAGAGGGGCTCCTGGCTGGCTCACATGGAAGAGCATGCGAGTCTTGATCTCAGGGTCATGAGTTCGAGCCCCCGGTTGCATGTAGAGATTACTTAAAATAAACAAATAAGATAAACTTAAAACACACACACACACACACACACACAATCTTTCATCATGTCCTACTGCTCTGCTCCAAGCCACCGCCATCTTTTCATTGCATTCCTGCTGCAGCCTCCAAATAGGTGTGCCAGCGTCTACCCTGCATCATCCTGCACCCACTCCCCAGCCTATTTAAAAGCTGTGATTCTTTTGAACTCCTCTGCTCAAAACTTGTCAGTGGCTCCCATCTCACACCGAGTAAAAGCCAAAGTCCATGCAAGACCTCATCTTCTCCCAATCTCCCTTGACTCACACTGCTCTAGCCACTCCGAGCCCCTGGAGGTCTATGACAGACACCACATGTTTCCATCTTGGGGCCTTTACACTTGCTGTTCTCTCTGCCTGGGGCTGTCCCCCCAAGGATAACAGCACGATCTGCACCCTCACCTCCTTCAGATCTCTGCTCAACTGTTCTCTTTCCAAAAGTTCTTCTTGAACACTATCTATGGCAGACAACCTCTTCATTCCTCTCTCTTTCTGGAGCTCCCTAACTCCCGTGCTCTGCTCCATTTGTCTTCATAGCACCTCTTACTTTCTGACATCTTGGACATCTTAGACTGCTTTATTGTGTGACTTTACATTAGAATATAAGCCAAACAAGGACAGCGACTTGTTTAATTGACTTTGTAGCCTCAGCATCCAGAATAGAGCTAGCCATGGTGTTGGTGCTCAATGAAGATCTGCAGAGAAAGGCACAAGTGCTTTACCGCTCTCCACTGCCTGCTTCAGCCCTGGCCCACCAGTCCCTCTGGCTTTATACACTCTTCCCTCAGAGATGTCGTCCCTGAGCCCTGCTGGCCCGTGAGTTTGTACATCAGAGTATCTGCTGTTCTCCTAGCCTTAAATAATACTCTTTAAATGTGTACAATAATAAATAACTTCTAAGCTTCATTAAGGCACTAACTCGTTTACACTCTAAGTTAACTTAGGCATGATCAGTTCAGTAATTCCCATGTCTTGTCTTTGATTCCTGCCATCTGACTTAAAAATCAACTCTCATGAAAAAAACAAAGTCCTCTCTAAAACAATATTGTTGGCACTAGGTATTATTAATGCAAAAAATCATCACAGCACTTTCTCAGAAAATATTTGCTCTCAACAATTGGAGATAAGGTCTATGCTTGCATTAAATTTCTTATACATCATTGATCAAAAAGGTAGAAATAGAGGCTCCTGGCTAGCTCAGTTGGTGGGGCATGTGACTCTTGATCTTGAGGTTGTGAGTTCAAGCCCCATGTTAGGTATAGAGACTACTTAAAAATAAAAATTTTTAAAAAGGCAGAAATAAAAACCTACATTTTTCTTTCTTTCTTCTTTCTTCTTTCTTTTTCTTTTTCAAGAAAGCATTGCGTTTCTCATGAAAAATCCAAGAATTGAAATATGTAACAGGAAACTGTCAGAAAATTCCCCTAAATTTGAAAACAACAAAATTTAATTATTTGGTTGATGGAGGTTAAAAAAAATGATGATAAATTTTATGTCGTTTTGCCAAAATATTTTGTCACTGTTGATAAAGAAAATATTTCCCAGCCATACTTTTTAAGGTTTTGCTTCATAGGAATGCAAAAGAAAATTTCCAAAAAATTTATGTTGTGTAACTTGTTCCTGCCAAGCATTCTACTTGAATAACAGAAAATTCTAGCAATATTTTAATAGAATGATTCTTTAGCTTCAATTAATTTACTGAAGTATTAAAAAGATCTATGCATTATTTCTAAATCAGACAATGAATATTTATAGAAAGCATGTATTATACATAAGATTTGAGAAGAGAAAAAGTATCCTCAACAGAGGTACTTCTGGGCAAGATGAATTTTGCTGGGCCAAATGAATCTTTATCTAGGGCAACTAGATATAGACATTAATACAGTGACAGTTACACATAGATATAAATATAGCAGCAACCAAAAGGAAATTTCTTATTCTATATAATAAATTTATTCATGTACTTCCCTCTATCTTAAAAATAGAATTTCAGTAGACCAAACACTTTTGTCATGAAAAGAACTTTCCTGTCCAATAGTATTAGCTACTTTTCCTTTTTCTGGTAAGCAGGTTCTTTCTTTTGTTTTTAAAGTCTGCTATTTCTTTAAGAACAATTTATGGGGCTCCTACACATGGATAAGATCCACAAAGCCCCCTAGTAGAGTGGGGGGGGCAGTCGAAAGGCAACAATAAAAGCATCAGCTATGGAAGACTTATCTCATTCATTCATTCATTCATTCATTCAATAAATATTTATTAAGAGCCTGCTATGTACCAGGCACTGTTCTCAATGCTTAGGATACATCAGAGGAGTAAACAGACAAAACCTCCATCTTTGATGTATTTCCATTAAAAGATAACAGGCAAGAAATACAATAAATAAGTGAATTACATAATATCTCATAAGAGAAACCCTATGGGGAAATAGAATACGGGCAGGGGCATTGGGAGTATTAATGACAAGATGTAAGGTTTATAATTTACAGGAGAAGTCAGAGAAGATCTCTTAAGAAGGTAACATGATTCTCTCATTTGTGGGGTGACATGAGCGACATCAGTACATAGTGGGAAAACCTTGATTTTATTCTGTTATTTACTTATTTATTTATTTGAGAGAGAGAGAGTGCATGAGCAGGAGGAGAGGCAGAAGGAGAGGGATAGGCAGCCTTCCCATTGAGTGGAGAGCCCGATGCAAAGCTCTATCCCATGGCCCTGAGATCATGACCTGACCTAAAGTCAGAGGCTCAGCAGACTGAGCCACCTGGGCGCACCAAAGCCTTGATTTTAGAGTCCAATTGGCTTGGATCAAAACCTGTTCCATGTTGTGGAACAATCTGAGCCTGAATTTCTTCCTCCACAAAATAGGAACAATGATAGCATATCTATCAGAAAGTGTTGGAAAGATTGAAGTAATATTTGCCAAACCATTTTTTTACATATCCCTGATGTATAATAAATAATCAATTTAGACCCTGAACTATCTTTTTAAAAATTATATTTATTTTGAGGGAGGGAGAGAGAGTGTGAACAGGGCAGGGCAGGGGCAAGGCACGGTGGGAGGGGCAGAGGGAGAGGAAGAGAGAGTCTTAAGTAGATTCAGTGCTGAGCATGGAGCCCATGTGGCGCTTGATCTCATGACCCTGAGATCAGGACCTGAGCTGAAACCAGGGGTCAGGTGCTTAACCGACTGCACCACCACCCAGGCGCCCTGACCCTGGACTATCTTAATGTAAGGGCCATGAAATAGCATGATTTGCAATGTGTCCATCTGTGGAAATCCATGTGTAGAAAGAGCCATCCATCTTCACCACCCAGCATGTAGACCAGGCCAATCACCTTTATTCTCAGAATTGTCTTAACTGGGCTTAACAGAAGAGAATACTTTCAAGTGTGATGCAGTGAGGACGTGAGCCCCAGAGCTGAAAGTGATCAGAGCCCCTGTCTTGTTAAGACAGCTGGTCCAAGAGATTGAAGTGGGTACAGAGAAAATAAAAAAAGATGAGAAGTGGAGAAGGTGTTCTATCATGGTTGTGTTCCTCATTCTGCATGTCTGCAGCTGCCCTCCTCTAGGAGATCGCAAAATTTGACCCCAAATTCCATCAAAAAGGGGAATCTATCCACTCCTCAAATTGGGGCATGGCTATATGACCCTTGTTGGCCAAATGGGACATTAGTGAGAAACATGAAGCAAGTAGAGGCTCAAAAAGCATTTGTGCTATGGGGCATGCCCCCTTTTGCTGCTGGGAACCTTTCCATTAGCAAGCTAGCCATCTGGAAGATGAGAGACATGTAGAGCATTGGTCATTCGGACCATGTAGAGAAGCATCTTAGCTGATGCTTCCTAGACCAGCCAGTCTCCAGATGATCTGCCAGCTGACTGCAGACACATGAGGGACCCCAGGTGATAACAGCAGAAGATTCACCAGGCTGAGTCCAGCTAATTGATGATCCACAGAATCATGAGCTAATGATTGTTGCTTCAAGCCAGTTAGTTTGAGGATGGCTTGTTATGCAGCACCACATAACTGATACACCACACACACACACACACCACACACACACACACCTGACACAAACTTTCCATTTTTTTTCTCTTAAAATAAAATAGCTTTTTGGCCACTTGCAACCAAAAGAAGTCCCTAAAATGGCAGGGTTTCCTGTGCTCACGTCATTGACTTGGCGTTCTGTCCATTAATGTATTGTGTGATTTGAACCATGCCCTTAAATCCCAGTCTTCTCCGTCTAACCCCTATGGTACCATTATCCACCTAAGCTCTGGCCTCACAAACCATCTCATCCCTTCTCTCTGTGCCTGCCACCTACAGGTTGGACCCCTTCCCACGGCCTTTGCCCAGGATCTATACCTGCCACTTCCTGTTGGCTCTTTTCAGCACCAACCACTCCATGATGTGACTTTCCATCTGGTAACTGATCCTTGGACCCACTGCCACCATTCCTCACTTCTCTGTGCAGCCTTTCTCCTGCAAATGGGAGAGCTATCCAGCGCTGACAGCCAGCTCTCTCCCTGGGATATTTGCCCCATTTGGGGCCCAGATTCCCCCACTCTTATTCTTCTGTCTTATCCTCCACCTGAGATGGAGCTGGGCCTGAGAGGTTAGGTGGATGTCTAGGAGCTCTTATATCCAGATGACAAAGTATATACCGTAGAAGCAGATGGTAATATTTTTTTAAGGCAAGTCATGAGGAGACTATGTCACTTCCTAATAGAAGAAGGTTAACAAGGTTATCACAGGGATTTGTGGAGTGTGTGTGCTGCCTCCTGGGTTGGTAGACAGTGAAGCTGGTTCCCAACAGTATGAACCAGAGAGGCCAATGTTCTACTCATATTCCCTTAAGCCTTTCCATTTCTCTGCCCAGTAGCCTGGCATCCAACTGCCAGCCTCTACATCTTTCGGTCAGGGAGCTTTCTCTGGCATTGGAGCCAACTTTCGCTTGCTCTGGCAGGCAAGGGGTGTGGGAGAATTAAAGTCTCCAACCTCTGACCCTGTGCAGTCCTCACCCAGTGACTGACCAGAGTTGGTATATAAATACCCCAACTCCCTCCTCACTTGGTATCCCAGGGACACCTCTGAGGAGTATGTTTTACACTGGCTCCCAGCGTTCCCCAATAGGCTTATGCTCCAGTTGCCCAGAGTGATAACTTACTCAAAGAAGCATTCTTTATTGGTTTCCTTACCTCCCCTCTCCCCTCTCTTCCAAATAAATTACGTGCACTTGATGTTTTGTTCCAAGATCTATATCCAGGAGAACCCAAACAAAGTCAATAATCCACCTATCAGATGCCTTGAAGGATAGGGATTGGATCTATGAAGATGATGGCAACAATTCAATGGGGCGAAGAGCATGACGATGTGGTAATGAACAGAACCAGCCACTTGGATGGTAAAGAGGATGATAATTGCCAGAGGGCCCCATTTGCCCTCTGTCCAAGAGTCTGGGTGATTTTCCCGACTGTAGAGTAACTGAACCAAGGAAGAATATGAGGGGAATTTTGGGTTATAACTCGATTCATCTATAACATTGGCATTAGTCACTTTGCCCACTGTCCATAGAACAATGAACTTGGGGAATTTGATTTCTTTTGATGTAGAGCTATTTAAGCATTACGTTGTAGATTTTTATGGGAGAATGATACTCTGATATGGTGCTTTATCTAATAGCAAAGCACAACTCAAAAAGATAACCAGGGTGTTCCAATAACCATGTTCAAATATTTATGAAACATTGACTTTAATCGTAGACTAAGGACAGAGTGGAAATTGGTTAGTTCTATTGCCAAATGCCTTCAGACTTCATTGACTTTTTTGGAATGAGTACAACAGCAGAGATTAGATCCAAAACTTGTACAGGGATTCTGTGTGGTCCAGAAAATTATGAGTCTTTACGCGTACATAGGAATTAACGATCGAACACGTCTACTCGTCAGCTTTTGGGATAGTGAGCAATCGAGGTGTCTGAACTGATTGGCAAAAGGCCTCTGCATAAATATCTATGACCTAGTCTCCTTGCAAAGAGTGGAAAACTTCTGAATAGTTCTGAATAGTTTTAAGGAAAGCAAGTGATTTCGGCATCTGGGAGGCAACGCTGCCCATCTGAAGAGGGCTCCCTTTGCTTGCAGCCAGAACCACAGGCCTTGCTTTGTCAACGAATCTGAGCTTCTTCAAGCATGAAAGGAAGGATAGGGAATCAAGCCTCTTTACTTATTAGGAAACGTATTAGAACTGCTTCAGAATTAGCCTTGGCTCAGCTTAATGAAATTTCTCCATTGTTCAGCAGCAGCCCACCAAATCCACAACATTCAAATGGCAGCTCTTAGACTGTCAAAGGCCTCGAAATGTAGAGAGAACTTACAAAATAAAGATGATTATTTCTCTTTCCCAGGTTCACAGAAAGAAGCAAACCTGCTCGGCCTCTTGAGTAGGCTAAATATTAGAGGCACCCCTTACTCTCACAGTGGCATGAATGCGGAAAATGCCTGTGAGAAAGAGCCAGAAATTTCTGCGATGAAACTCACCAGCTGGTTGACACTCAAGGAATCATTTTAGAGGATGGCAGAGTAACCAAGAGACATCAATTAGAGCCACTCCTCTCTGGTGTCACTGAAGTTTCTCCAGTGGGATTTTACGTGGAAGTCGTTGTCCCTTGAGACTTCTCCCCAGTTCTGGTTAAATGAATTTGCCTTCACTGGCCTGAGATAAGAGAATTATAATTGCTTCTCCACCCCCCACCCCTTCCACTCTGCCCCACACACAATCTTTGTGTTTCCAAAATGCCTTAAAATATCACTGTAACATCCAACATTATGGTCTTTAGGCCATGAACATGGGCATAAAATCTGACACTCAGAGTTCACCTTTTATTACCCACTGTCCATTAGTCTCCCTTTAGCTTGAACAAGAGCGTGGCCAAACTTCCAGTGTTCGGAGCACAAATCAATGTAGCAATGTAGCAAACAAAGCCTCTCCTGATTCAAATTATACCAATGTCAAATGCTGATGCGTGTAAATAATTAATTGTGTTTTCACTGGTGAGTCCAGTTTGATCTTTCATTGCTTGGCGATCCCTGGAGTCTGTGGCTCCCGGAGAAGCGGGGACATTCAGGATTTTTTATTACCAGCTCATAACTAATTTATAGATTACTATGGAGTCAGGTGCACAGATCCAGCATCTCATCTATCACTATAAGTAGCTCCAGTGTTAAGGGATGGCTACTTCCCAGAAACCAACGAACAGGAACACAGATGAGGACAGGGACAAAGCACATATGTCACAGAAGGCATATCTTTCAGAAGAAGCACAAATGTCTCCAGGTAGAGGGTTTCCTACTCACTGAGCCAACAAATGATAAAGTTCTCCAATTATATCCTAAAGGTAAAACCCACTGCAAATTGCACAGCAAAAATCTCTCCAACTGTTATCACTGATCATTAAAAGTCTTCATCTAGGGCAGCCCTGGTGGCTCAGCAGTTTGGCACCACCTTCGGCCCAGGGCGTAATCCTGGAGACCTGGGATCGAGTCCCACGTTGGGCTCCCTGCATGGAGCCTGCTTCTCTCTCTGCCTCTGTCTCTGTGTCCCTCATGAATAAATAAATAAAATCTTTTAAAAAATAAAATAAAATAAAATAAAAGTCTTCATCAGGTTTTCCTCTCTGATTCGGCTTCTTCGGTGAAAATTTTACCAAAATAAGGGGTAACAACAAACTTGTAGAAAGTACGATTGCTAAGAAAAAAAGAAGGGGGACTTTTTAAAAAGATTTTATTTATTTACTTGACACAGATAGAGAGCACAAGTGGGGGGAGCGGCGGGCAGAGGGAGAGGGAGAAGCAGGCTCCCCATGGAGCAGGGCACCCGATGCCATGCGGGGCTCCATCCCAGTTCCCCGGGATCATGACCTGAGCCGAAGGCAGACACTTCACTGACTGAGCCGCCCAGGGGCCCCCAAAGGGGGACTTTCTTAGGACAATTTTTATCATGCCAGGAAATGGCCTTGAAAGAGGAGGAAAACACTGGAGCTTAATTACGGCTTTGATCACGTATGTGCTGTGTCCCTTGGACAACAGCATTGAGAGTGGAGCTCATTTCCTTATGGTTTTCTGAAGCGTGTTGTATTATATGCACATGTTGCTATGTGGTAGAAAGAGGCGGAAAGTGCAAACACGACAAGGGCCACTGATTACGTACCTTCAAAGACATCGGCAGTGACCGAGGGATGTACATTACATTCCTGAGTTCTACGCGGTTTCCTGGATGGTGTTAAGAGTGTGCTGTGAATGTACTCAAGAATTCCATCTCCAATACAGGCCAGGATGTCTTCCCACGCTCTGACCTCTCGGTTGCATCCCCGACTTCTACACAAAGCTCGTTCTCACAGAGCAAAGGAAAGATGGGCTGCGTAAATAAAACCCAAACCCAGTGGAATCTGAAACAAGTACCAGTGGCATAAAGAAATCTCTGAATATTCATAAGGAGTGTTTCTTTATGGCACTTTTCTGTGTGGCGGGGACAGCGCCAAAGCTGTGCCACATTCTGAAACTGTTGCTATGGCAAAGCGTCTTGTTTTATTGACTATGGAGCACATTGTTGTGTTTAAGTCATGTAAATGATGGGGACACAAAGGAGAGGGCCCACAGCAGCCCCCCGCTCAATCACGACAGCACTGGGGTCTCTCCCCCTTGACACATGCCATTTATGCAGCATGGGAAGGCATTTCTCTCAGAAAGGCCCACTCCCTGGGTGCTGTGGACTGGTCTTTGGAGACATTTGTGAGATCTCCACATCTTTCAGAATCGATTCTGCAGGGGAAAAGAATACACAATGATGAAGCCCTTGCTTTGCTTTCAGGGCCAGGATATGTCTATGGAAATTTTGCATTTTCTACCTTAGGAACACGTTTTTTGTAGCCAGGCTGCCAGTCCTGTCTCATATTTCAACTTTCTATCGGGTTCTGTCGCTTAGAAGGCATGGTAGGGGAGTTCCTCTTTTGTCTCCCACTTATATCTCAAATATGTGTTCTTAATTAAGTATTTCACTGCAGTATCAATTCACACTGATTAGATGTCATTACAGAAACAAAATATGCAGAATTCATTTTAATAACGCCTGCCACCTCTGAGGAAACAATAAGGATTTAATTTAATGATCTAAGTGTTGTTTAAAAGCAACGCGGAGTTAAAAGATAGTAATATATTTGGAAATGGAGCTTATTAGTATTTTCAGATACAAATGTAAGCTAAAATGCGCTATTATCTGGGTTTCAATACTTGTAATTAAAGAAACCCCCAACACTTAAGGCAACACTTGTTTACATGTGGAATCAAATGACACCCTTTAATAATAAAAGCTTGATCCAATGGAAACGGTTTCAGTTGTGACACTTGAAATTTGATAATTTGTGAGCTGTGATAATTTGTAGCCCAATTTCTATGAGACCTTTCACCATTAAGAAAATCCACTTTGGTGGCTCAGTTGGTGAAGTGTCTGCCTCCGGCTTGGGTCGTGATGCCAGGGTCCTGGGATCGAGTCCCACGTTGGGGGAAATCCCTGCTCAGCGGGAAGTGGGCTTCTCCCTCTCCCCTCTCATGCTCTGGCTCATTCTCTCGCTCTCTCAATAAATAAATAAAATCAACTTAAAGAAAATCGATTTCTGATAGTGCTCTGTAAATGCCGATTTTCACATTTTGGTACCCTACACACTTTACAAAGGAGGAATGTTTATCCACTGGGGGAAGCTACATGCAGGGTACACAGGGAATCCTGTACTAGCTGTGCAGTCTGTTGTGTTTTCTAAACTGTTTCAAAATACAAAGAAAATAATAGAGGAAAAACTCTATTTTTGATGCAGAACAAAAATGTATTTTTCCAGCTTGTACTTTTGGAGGAATGTGTTGTCTCAGCGAAGCTTCGATGATTACAATTACAGAGCCATGTGCTACATTCTTCCCAGCACTTGAGCTGGTGTCTGGAGTCAAAGGGGTTTTGGACAATGAGCTAACTTTCTCAAGAAAAATTCTATTTACCCCCACATTTTCAAATCATTCATTCTGTAAACAATTATAAAGGAGAGATCTATTTCCTTTTACTGCTTCAGATGCTTTTCCAGTAGTTATTAAAAGAGTATTTACGGGGGCTCCTGGTTGGCTTAATCGGAAGAGCGTGTGAATCTTGATCTTGGGGTCACAAGTTTGAGGCCCACGTTGGGTGTAGAGATTGCTTAAAAATAAATAGATAGATACACTTTAAAATAGTATTTACAATTCCCACAGACCTGGTTGCTCTCACTTCCTTTAACTTTCTTGTTCTCTGTTAAAAAACTTGGTTAAAATCACAATTTGGGGGACACCTGGGTGGCTCAGTGGTTAGTTGTCTGCCTTTGGCTCAGGGCGTGATCCAGGGGTCCTGGGATTGAGTCCCATATTGGGCTCCCTGTGGGGAGCCTGCTTCTCCCTCTGCCTATGTCTGCCTCTCTCTATTGTGTCTCTCATGAATAAATAAGAAAAATCTTTAAAAAAAAATCGCAATTTTGCATTTCTCCCCTTCCAGGGTGAAGTTCAGGGTTTAATACAAGGACTATAAACATATCACAAACCAAAATTATATCTAATGTAAATGTCTAAATATAATCGAAATGTCTGCTCATATTTCATATGGGGTGGAGTAGGGGGAGGGTGTGTAATTATTCAATGTCAAGATCAAGAGGAACATAGGGATCACCTAAATATTAACATTAAACATACATATATTGGATATTTATAATACATACTGCTGGCTATGCAATAATGTCTTTGCATTTCCATGGCACTCTTTAAGGGACCGTGATAGCACACATCTAATTTTACCCTAATATAATTCGGGGAGCTTGCTAGAGGTTACTGCCATTATTCTCACTGAGAAAATGGGCGGCTAACTTCCGAAGAGGTCCAGCCTTTGGTTTACTTTTGTCCGGCATGCTCATGGGGAGGTTGCAGACAAACACTCAGATTTCACAACCTTGCTCATGATACTTCATTTGGGGTCACATTCTCTACGGCCATGCCCGTGCTTAAATTGGCTTGTTTGATATCTCCAGTGGTGCCATTTGGAGAACATGTTTAATCAAAATGATAACAGGAGTTAGTGATCTCTTTTGAAACCATAACAAATAAAAGCACTTGATGAATGACCTAGAACACTGGCCTCTGCGTACCCACCGTTTTCTTTTCTTCAGTGATAGCTTCACTGGCATCTAATTCTCCTATCATATGATCCACTCATTTCCTATGTACAAGCCAGCGTTTTATTCGTATATTCACAGAGTTGTGCGACTATCACCACCATCTAGCTTTAGAAGAGGCTCATCTCCCATTAAAAGAAAACCTAGTATCTACTGGCAATCACTCCTTACTCCTACTCCCAGCCCTCGACAACCACTCATCTATTTTCTGCCTCTGTGGATTTATCTACTCTGGACATTTCATACAAATGGGATCATACAAGACGTGATGCTGTGTGCCTGGCTTCTTTTACTTAGTCTGGTGCGGCATCTATTAGTACCTCATTCCTTGTCGCTGGATGAGATTCCATTGTACGGATACACTACATTTCATTTATCCACTCATCAGTTGATGGACATTTGGGTTGTTCCCACTTGTTGGCTACTATCCTTGATGCTATTATGAGCGTTCACGCACAAGTTTGTATGTGGACATATATTTTCATTTCTCTTGGGTATATACCTAGAAGTGGAATTGGTGGGTCATATAGTAACTTTATGTTTACCTTTTTGAGGAACTGCTGGACTGTTTTCAAAGTGGTTATACCATTTCACCTCCCACCAAAAAATCCCTTTGCTTAATCCAAATTGACAAAGTAACTCTGATGGTCTGGCCAGTGGTAAGGTAGGAGAGTGTATATGCTTCACCATGATTTCAGAAAACTGATCAGGAATTAAAATGGAAAACAAGGGTGGAGGACAGTAGAACATGTAACTCTTGATCTCAGGGCTGTGAGTTCAAGCACCACGTTGGGTGTGGAGCCTCCTTAAAAAAAAAAAGCAGGGGATGCTCCTGGGTGGCTCCCCAGTTGAACACCTGACTTGGTTTTGGCTCAGGTCGTGATCTCAGGGTCGTGAAATCAAGCTCCGACTCAGGCTCCCTGCTCAGCAAAGAGTCTGTCTGGGATTCTCTCTTTCTCTCCCTCTGCCCCTCCCCCTGCTCAGGCATGCTCTCTCTCTAAAATAAATAAATAAATTCTCTTTTAAAAAGGAAAACAAGAAAATTCAGGATGCGTTTCTCAATCCTACATGTAGACTATGAACTACCTAGCAGTCAAACAGAAACTCTCAAAGTAGGCATCTGCTCTACCCTCAGGAACCCCTGAAGAAGTGGGGGATATTTGAACTGGTTTTTATCGCTTTTCAGTTTTCAACAGCAAGAGATAGTCTTGGCTATAAAGACATCCATGCAAAAGCCCTCACACCTGCTTCTTGCCCATAGACACATAGCTATTTAATAAAAAAAACTCCAAATATGTTTGAATAAACCTTTTATAATCTCAAGGATTCTTAAATTTCTAGACAGGGATTAATACAGACCCTGGCTTTCAAGGCAAGCTGGGACACCTTTTGGAATTTAAAACACGTGCTTGGCCCCTGACAAACCGAGTAGTAATCAAGGTGAGTTAGCTTGTTTCTTTTATGCACAAAACTAGCCACACTCTGACTAGCTCTTTCTATGTGGCCAACAGGGTGCATGCTAGAAGAGGGATGGGCAAGTTTCCTGGGCTGGCGCTGCTGGACACCTTGATTCTTATAATATCCATCAGTTGGTGCTTTCGACTAGTTCTTATCCATGACCCATGTGGCCTGATTTCAGCTAAGCCGGTACAAAGCTAGAAGGGAAAACTGCGTGGGATGTTTGTCTCATTCCATTGTCTCCCCCCTGCCTTTGCCCCCTACCCCATGTCACTCCCAAGCGTGATAACCAAAGCTTTGATGGAGGAACAATCTCAAGCAGGGATAGCTAGCAGGTGTTGAGTGAACTTGGAAGAGATGGAGAGGAAGAAGGAATGAGGCAAGAGAAAAGAAGAGAGCAAAACAGGGAAAGAGCCTGTCGTGAGACAAAGGTCAAAAGTGGGGAAGGGTGGCAGAGAACACGAAGACAAGAGAGATGCGTGCTCGGGCTGAAGGGGTTAGCAAACGATGCTCTCCTGGGGTCACCCCACTTTCCCACCCAGGGCCCCGCATCCTGGGCCTGCAATAATTCACTGGTCATGCCCAAAGTGAGTTCACAGAAGACTTCCAACCTCAGCAGGAGTTACCAGTGGTTTAGAGATTCACAAACTGACACCGAGACACAAGAGGACCTTGACAAATGGCAATAGCATATTACTAAGCGGACAGAAGAAATCCCTGTCTGGTTACAGAGGCGCACACAGAGAGGAAATCAAGTTATTTTTTCAGGAGGGAGACGAAGAAAGCTGGTCAGCCCATGAACAGCAAGCCCTGAGTGAGTCAGTCCAACACGGAGTGAGTCCAACACGGAGGCACACTGAAGTACGAGGCCAGCTCCCGAGGAGAGCGGGCCCTTCAAGCTATTTCAGAGTTCTCTGCCTCGTGGAGCTCTGCGATTCAAGAGGGGTGTGGGGAGCTTGGGAAGAGTTGGCGGAAAAGTCACAAAGACAATCAAAGGGTTGAAGAAAAGGACCTGAGGGGAGAGAGTCAGGGAGCTGGAAAAAGTCAACCTGAAGAAGAGAAGGTGGGGGAGATCATTTCCCTATGGTCCTCAGGTCCCTGAGGAGCTTTTCATGGGTGAGCGGGCGGCCTGTTCCCCATTTCCACCACCGAGGGACAGAGGCCAGAGGCCCAAACGTGCAACATTTTTTAACATCAGTTAAATCTAAGGGATTTCCTGACCTGAGGAGGGTAAACAATGAAACGTGCTCCTGGCCGTGGATGGGATTAAGGACTACCCTTCCCTAGCGTCTCAGAAAATACCGAAGATTCTCCCATGTTCGAGACTGGGATGCTTTACAGACCTTGCCTGGAGTTGGGGGAAGGATGGGAAGGAACAGGGGATGCGTCCCAGCATTCCACAACACACTCCGGTACTTCTGTTTTTTACCTCAGACTCAAGTATTCCTCACTTGCCTGGCCAGATTCCTCACGTGTCTAGTCCCATTGCAGGACCCAGAACATCTTGCCTGGCAGACCCCTTGGAGACACAGCCATTTTGTGAAAGGGGGCACTGGAAAATATCTTTTGAAGGGTGGGAATTTCTTAAGAAAAAAAAGTCAGCTAAACCAGACTCACAGGGGTGGGGGTGGGGTAAAGCACCTCGGAGTGCATGCTGGGATTAGGGCTAATTAAGATGTTGACTGAATCTATGCTAATCATGTCCCACCAGACTCTGCTGGATTAGTATGTAAATTGGTAAACTCTGTTCTGAAATTGCCCTACCAGCTGAGGTCTAATTACTGACTAGACATAACAAATAATAATGGGATTTGTATTTTAGGATGTTTAATTATGGAAATACGCGTCTGGAAAAAATACCAGTTGTATCGCACAGAAAGCAGATTCATAAGGTTTTACCAAAGGGTTATGAAATTTTACACCTTTGAGAAGAGCACGATGAACTGGGCTGGCTGGGGGGTGTCCTTTCAGAGATCTAGCATCGGGGAAGGGGGACCAGAATCACAAGGATTAATTCGCTGCTTGAGTAATTTCCCCAAAGCTTCTCAAAGACTAATTGTTTCATTGCTGATACACAGCATCTTGTGAGCTTTTAGTTCTATCACCGAAAGCACTGGAACTCATCCACGAAGAATAACCCAGATGCTATGGATTTAGCGCAGCTACCCAGTCGTAGCATGCATTCAAATGGAATTAAAAGCAACAGGCCAACAATCTTTGTAGGAAATTATGCTCCTAAAATGGTTGTTCTTCACCAAAATTATTCTCTGACACTGAAAGCATTAAATTTATATTTCAGAAAATGGTTAGTCCAATTCTGGAGCCAGA
>NW_023331141.1:0-49907 GCF_011100685.1 Canis lupus familiaris | reverse complement strand
ACTTTCCAAAGAAAAGGAGATCAGCAGTGAGAAGCTGAGTTCAAATTTCTACTGCTCAGCTGTGAATGTTTCCCTTTGAAGATATCTTAACATTGCTTAAATAACCGATTGCTTAAGAGTCAACAGATGAGACAAGCTGTCGAAGGATAAAAAGATGAGGAACATTTCACCAAATAACCTTAAACACGGGGCAATTTGGCTTTTTTGGGATATAGTACGTCCATCAGCACCTCCACTCATGTGGGGCCAGCACTGCACCAGAAGCATCCTGGTTCTGCCACTTAGGAAGCTCAGCATTTTAAAGCTTTGGTTTGCTCAACTGTAACATAAATGATGCTGCCTACACCAAGTTAAACTAAATATATAAGATACTACTCGGCACAAGGCAATAAATATTCCAGGATCATTAATGAATGGGGTCGCTTCAAAAGGGTCGAATAATGTCAAATAAATCTGGGAAAAACTGGTGCATTTGACTTCCAAAAGGAAAATATGAATTTCCCAAGCCTATTTGACGAGAGAACCCTTTCTGGGAAAGGGAAAACAATGCATGGATCATATATTCTATATGCACTGATAGCAATCTCCGTCTATACACTGGCATAAGTCAGAAATGTACAGTTCTGTAGTTCTAAATAGCTCACTTGTTGTCCAGTTTGATTCTCTGTTCCAGACTGGTAGAGATTTAGGTTTTCTTAATTGCCCCCATGAGTGTGTCTGTTCTGGAGTGTTCTGGTGCCAGACAGGTTGTAAAATGGTGAAGTGCACTTATCTGATTGCTCTGTGTCATTGATGTATATAAATAGCCGCTGCGTCCAGACTGCTCTCTGGTCCTGGGAAATTGGCCTGTACTCCTATTGCTGAGGCATGTCTTTCACACCCAGTGACTTTCTTTTTCTTCCATACTCTTCTGGGACTGATGGAGATACATGTTCCATGTTGAGGTATAAGAAACTCTGCATGGACATAGAGGGTCCCATTGTTCTTAGACATGTCAGCTCACTGTTCTGTGAGGAATTTCTGCTTCCATTTGGTTTCCATGCAGGAAATGGTGCAGATATCCCATGTACCTACCTAGTGGTTTTGGGCTTTTTCCCCTTGGGATTGCCACCTAAATCTTCTACTCTATGCCATGAATCATTTCTGTTTCCTAGAAAGCTAAGTCTTTAAGACTCATAAGCATCAAAGAGCACCCTTTTCCTCATATTCTCCTCTTGCTTCTATTCCCTGAGGAGGTGAGTTGTCTCTTAAGGCAGCTTAAGACAGGAAGAAGGATGAGGGAAGGAATATCTCAGGTAAAAAAATGAGTTAGTATTTCAAAGATTCTTCCTACCCTACTTGGAATACCCCTTAGGAAATGCTGGTGTACAGAACTGAGGAGGAAAAGCCAGTGAAGGAAAGGATATGGTGTAATGGTGTGCTGTGAGTTTTATGATGTGTGGTCTTAAGAAATAATGCCTCCTCATCTTGTAAACCACCACCTTTGGCGTGGTCCTTTGCACAGTCCTCTCCCACATTAACTCTTGAAAAGTCCCTCTTGCTTCTGGGAACTCTTCCTCCACCATATGAAAGGAGGAGAAGCTACCTTATTGAAGACATGGGGACCAATTGAGAGCCAGCACCAATACACAAATACCTAGGTTTGACATCAAGTCAAGTCCTTTTCTCTCAATGACGCTGGTTCTTTTCACTCATTTTAAAGAGCACCGGAATCCTGTGGTGCCTCAAGAGCCATTGATCAAAAAGAGGATGGAGCAGGAATAAAACCCCCCTGCTCTGGTTTCAACCAGAGCACATTTATATAAGTAGAAATTAATAATTATGCATTATATGCTTAACAACATGTATAATATAGATGTGGATCCATTTAAAATTGTGTTAAAAAAATCCCCAAACACTGTATCATACCATGCTATTTCCTAATACTGCCAGAAACGTCTTGAAGTTTCTATGCTATCTTGGGTCTCCAACAGTGTGAAGCCTCCCTGACCTGCTAGCCAGCCTTCAGAAAGGAGCAGCTGGGAATCATTGCCCTGGGGATGCTCTGGGCTCCAGAACAGGGCTAAGTATCTGCCATGACCCCTGGCAACCTTGCTGTCTGTGTCTCCCTAAAGCCTATTAAACTATTCACAGTACCTGCAGCCTTCTCATTGTTATGACAACTCTTTGAATTCTCTCCCAAGAGAGAAGTGATGTCTTCTCCAAATATCCAGGCAATTTTCAATCAAAAACTGTATAAGAGAAGCCTGTAATGCAAAAAGAACACAATGGGGTGCTCTTTTTTATAGGAAGAGTTATAAGTCACATTTTGTTTATAGACCTTGGATCTAACCAAAAATGTGAAAGACTTCTATGAACAATTCAGAGTTGATAATAATATATAGAAACCCAATTCTCTAATAAAATAACTTAGTGTGATACTTTCCGTTGCACTTTGGGTACAGATTTTAAAATTCTACTAGTCAGTGGGCTAAAGTCCTAATTTGTCACCTAATTTCATACCTAACATTGTGATACCAATGGTTACATCTTTAAAACTAGAATAGTTTTCAAAGCAACCTACCTTCTTAACTTTACTTATTGTGTAAAATTTACTTCCAGAAAATATGGGTTGTAACTTAGGATATATCTGATTAAAATGTGTAAAGCATAGACAAAATCCTATGAAATCCATTTCTTAAAGAGGGAAGAAATGTTTTTTGGAAAGAGGATATTCCTGTGGATTTTTTTTGATGTTTTGTTTTGTTTTTGAGTAAAAATCACAGGTCGGGAGAGAAAACATGTCGGTCCTGTCTAACCGCATTCCCTTCTCATGTCTTGCTTTGCCTAATGCTGGCTCTCGGCATGAGCTTGGGGAAAGCTGTCATCTTATTAGGCATCTGTGGCTTCATTAGGATGTTTCTGGAATATCTAACTAGTTTCTGTCTGATGTAGCAGAGGCAAAAGAGTAGCCAAGTATTATCTAAATGAGCCACAACTTGCAGAGCAAGGCCAATGTGTTTGGAGCCATGGGCGCTCATAGTGACTGAATCACCTAGGATGTGCCAGTAACGACCACAGGAGCTGGGTCTTGTTACCATTGTGTCATGAGGAAGCCATGGCTTTGCCCAAAGTTACAAGCTCCCCCCTCAAGGATCAGGCTGAGAGTTGAACCTCGGCTTGTCAAACTCCGGAGCCCAGGTCTTTTCTATCATATTATGCCACTCTTCTCTTTCTTTTGTTTAGTCAGTCTAGTATTGAATCTCCTGGATGGGAAAGAAGCGACTCAACTGCTCTATATTTCGCAATTTAACAACACCCCTTCCCATATTCCACCAGAGTAGGATAAAGATCTCTGCTATTCCAAGGAAGGCAATGAAGATGTGCACTTTTCAGAACTGATCCTTTGCAATTACTACTACACATTTCAGATTCAAAGCATGGATTCTAAACCCCATATGAGACATATATGAGAGATCTCTCTACCTTTTTAATGAAGTTGTCTTCCAATTCCAAGTTGCAGGAATTAGGTGGACAAAGAATACTTGGGGCTATACACACTGATAAATCATAAGCTGTCATCTGATTGGATGAGGATTGTTGCTCAATGTTGTATAACACACCGAAAAGGTATCGCAAGAGAACAACATTCACTTTTGGCAGCTGTGTTAGAAGCCTAAAGTCAGAAAGATGCACTTTTGAATAAGGCAAGTCATTGCACTTAGCAGTTGGAAGTATAGAGACGGAAAGCAGAGAACATCTTACTAGATCTAGTATACAACCTGCTGTAGCAGAGTTCCAGGCATGAACGTACACAAAAATGTTTTACCAAATTCAATTTCTGAGCTAACCCTCTCTGGTTAAATATTTGACAAACTTAAGGTTATACCATGGGCTGTTGATGCTCTGGCATCTCTCTTAAGCCACTGACTTGTCTACCAGTTTCATATATTCAGAAGTTGTACAATGACTAAGGAGTCTACTTAATAAGGTCAGGAGAAGAGCAATAATAGCCATAAGGCATGCCTGTATTCTGAAACTGGCCTCTGTGGGTGAGAAGAATTGAAATCATTTGGCATTGTATGTTCTCATTCATTTGGGGAATATAAATAATAGTGAAAGGGAATATAAGGGAAGGGAGAAGAAATGTGTGGGAAATATCAGAAAGGGAGACAGAACATAAAGACTCCTAACTCTGGGAAATGAACTAGGGGTGATGGAAGGGGATGAGGGCAGGAGGTAGGGGTGAATAGGTGATGGGCACTGAGGGGGGCACTTGACGGAATGAGCACTGGGTGTTACTCTGTATGTTGGTAAATTGAACACCAATAACAAATAAATTTATTATTAAAAAAAAGAAACCATTTGGCATTGAATGTTATTTTAATGGTCAAAGTGGCAAGAAGGAAACCAATATTTTGTAATGGTATATTGGCTGTATTTCTGAGCCATGACCAGAGTAGAGTAATTATTGCATCATTACCTCTGGGCAGCATTTATTTTTTCCTTCTGAGTCACTTCGTCAAGAACACCAAGCCATTTTTCATAGAGGTCCGATGAAAGTAAACTTCCTTCGATATTTTCAAGAAAATCCTTATGTGGATAAAAAAAAATACACACAAATATACACAGAAACACACACACACATATATATGCATATATAATACAAAATATATATTGGAAATATCACAGAGAAAACACTTAGTTGAAAACTTCAGTTGAGTTCCTACTTCCTTCATAGATACCCAAACTGTGACCCACAGGGGGGGTCAGCTTGACTCTCCATTGACTTGTACATGCAAAAGCAGGTTGTGGATTTTCTCTGACAAAAATGAAAGCATCAAAGCAGAGCATAGCCTTCACTGGAAAGGAAGACAAAGCTCCCTTCCATCATATGGAACTTACTCTTTTGTGTGCTTTTATGCAAACTACTACAAAAGCTACTCTCATAATTGCATCATTCTTCCTTTCCTGAACTATACAAAAGTAGAGAGTCTAATGGCAAACTCATGATGGTCCTGAGGATGTATTCATTTCTAGTGTAGACCAATTCTCCAGAGAGCTTGACATGATACTATTCAGGCCAAGGTTGCAGAGTCTGATTCTCCACAAAGATTAGTCAACTTTAGGTAGGGAAAGCTTCAGAAATGTCTAAGAACTCTATGCACACGTGGTCACCATCTTCCTAGTCTGTGCCTATAACACGGAAATAGAAAAGACCCTACTAAGTCTTGCAAGAAACATTAATTGTATGTGTGCACCTTCAAGAGGGAAACACTTATCATGGTATTCAAGTGCCTAATGGATGATCATTCTTTTCCTTTTGTCTTGATGCCTATATATATATTTACTGGCGTGTTTTACTCTAGCCCAGTGTAGTAGTGGTCAGAGACTATTGCTATCTTTCATATAGTTAAACAGTAATGGGGGACAAGCAAAGACCAAATGTGACAAGGAAGGACCACATATGACCTTGGTTTTAAGAGTGTCATCATTACTGCCTTGACATAGTTTTGTTGAGAGCTGTTAGCAAGTGCCAAGGTAGATGGATTAAATTCTCTATTCTAGTTCTCACATCTTTCTCCATTACCATTTTAGCAATAGAATGGGACATCTGTGATGTAGCTGTATAATTTCCAAATTAATCTATTTCTTGAGTCGATCTACTGAATTTTCAGAATACCAAAGTACTTTTGTCTGTTGCACCTACTCCAAAAGATAGATTTATCGAAAGAGGCATGTAGCTAGAGGTGGTTACCATGTCGTTATAACCTTGGATGGTGGGATAGACATCTCAAATATTAACTAAAGGATGCCTAGGATGTGGTGAAAGGAGACACAAATGGCAAAATCCTTCCTCCATGACTTATAAAAGGCACTAAGAAACAGGAGACAATGAGACAATGATGGTTAAGAATGATTGGTTGCCTCACTGAGCCTTTTTTAGATTCCTCATAAAGTAAACATGTGCTTACTATTGTGAACTTCTATACCTATCTTCAAATGTTTCATATGAGTTTTCTTTTGGAAACTGCCTTCATTAGGAGTGTGGTGAGGAAGTCATCAAAAGCAGATGTTTGCTTTGGTAAACATTATGTAGGTGTCAGTGTATATTTTGAAATTTCTTATTATTACTAGTAGTCATATTAGTATTAGTATTTTGCATGAAGTCTTCAGGTGTGTGGTGTGTGGTGAAAACAGAAAGTATTTCTAATGTATGGGGCTTTTAACTCCTACAGTACCTTCCTTAAATTTTGAATTCATGAAGTGTTTTCCAGTTTGAGAAGCTCTTAATCAGTTTTGCCCATGTCGCTCCTTGGGCAATCATAATGAAAGACACCAATCACAGCTTGACTTACTCATGTGTGGATAAAGCTAGAACTTTCCCCACCTTTAAAACAAATGCTACCACAAGAACAGATTTGCTGTAATGCCTCACTCTGTCTCCAGAATTCAGTTTCTTCTTTAGGATTCCGCATGACTTTATACTACCTGGTTTTCTGAATATGCCTTCTGTGAGTGGTCCTTTCTCATTGATAAAGGAAAGCATATCCTGTAAGAAAAAAAGAAGAGTATATGGCATTTCATATCCCAAGCCCAGAGTAAAAGCTTGCTACCTTTTTGAAAGAGCTAGGCTATGTGATGGTATACGGTTTTAGAGCTGGAAGGAGTAAAGTCGATTTAGATTCTTTAGTCAATGTCTCTCTATAGTTTCTACCCAAAATCCACCTTAGAGTCATACACTGAAACATTGTAATCACTTATTTTAATCAGATTTTTTTTTCATTGAATTTACCCTTTTAAATCAAACTTCCGTGTTTCAAGGCCTTTGTGGAATCCTCGCCTGTCTCCTAATTTACCAGTCTTGTTTCCTTATTCCCTTACATAGATGCTCTTCCCCAAGTATGGAAATCTTTTTGCCATACTCATTTCCCATTTGTTGATTCCTCTTTAAGTGATTGTATCCTCCATTCCTACTATCTCTATTTCCCTTCCTCTTTAAAAAAAAAAAAAACAAAACCTCAAATGCTCTCTTCTTATTATCTGATTACATTTCCTTCATGAGTCCTTCACTGTCTTTTGCTCTATCTTCATGTTCTCTCCCTGCAGTGTAGAAAGATAATAAGGGCTGGAGTCTGATAGACCAAGGGATCGGAAACCTATTATTATGCTTCTGATCTATTGTGTGACCTGGGGCAAATGCGAACTGTACTGAAAGCTTCAAATTCATTTGTAAAGTGTGGAGGATGATAGTTCCAGCTTCCCCTAAAATTGCTGTGATGCAAGGACTGGGGAAGTAGCAAGCATGTAACTAACGTGGTTAATTTCTTCACACCTAGGATAACATTCCCAAATCTAGTGCAGGGTTGCAGAGGTACTGGGTACTCAGTAAATTTCCACACTGACAATTCATTACACTGATTTGAGATAACACAGGCCAAACTCTGTGGCTGTCATGTTAACGTGTTCTTTTAGAATTAGCAGATTCATATATGCCTCAGGATGAGTCTTTATGCTTAGGTAAGATATTTTCAGTTGTTAGATTAAGTAGACTCAGTTGAAGGAGACCTGAGACTACTGTGAGTTCAGGAAGACAATAGCAGAATGTGAAGATGATTCATGCACACAGAGTCCATTTTGACTGATCTGAACAAGGCCTACATGGGTCTCTGTGGAAACAAGTGGAATGGACAAAACGTCGTTCTGTTGTATTGGCCAAATGACTTTCCAGTAGGTAAATCAAATGACACTAGCAAAGCTTCTCAGCCAAAGCCAGGGACTGTCTAATGATTTCTCCACTTGAGGGTTGGTCTGCATGAGAACACTTGGCCTCTCCGAGGTCCCTCTCCTCAGGAAGGCAATAAAAGACCTAACTGAGACCTACCAGTATTGGTAAGGGCATGATGTCCTTATCAAAGATATCCGTAAGGGAAACTCCAAAGAGCTGTCCTGGTTTTGCAGACAGTAGAGCTGTGCACTGGTTGTACTGGGAAGTGCCAATGCGCTGGCAAAAGGCCGAGTCTCTAAAAGAAGTGCTTTTCAACTTGTTCTGGACTGAATCTAAGGAAGAAGGGAGATTAGTGTGTTTTAATTCACTTAGCCTTATTTTCACCATTACCATTATACAGTGTGTTCATTGCAGGGCTAGAAGAGGGAAACTGAGTCATTTGTTGTGTAGAACTCTCCATGTTCTGATGTTGGCTAACAGCATCCTCATGGCATTGTTGAGTTCTTGCCCATATCCTTCACACTGATGGTTAAACCTTGGGACTTGATCAGATTGAAAGTCAGTATTTCCTGTGCCATCAGTTACTGTCTTTGCAATGCAACAGGAGGCACTGAACCTGTAGATGTTTGTTTTCTACTGGAGTGAACAGTGGGTTCAGCTGTCAGATCTGATTTTAAAAGCTAGAAGGATTTGTTATCCAAATCAGGCTGAGTTTGGAAATCCTCTGCTTTCACATCCAGTCTGAGACCAGAACTGCACAGATGAGTCTCCACTGAAGTGTTATGTGAATCATAACCAAAGCAATGGTTGTGTAAACTACTGAGTTATGGAATGATTTTTATTATCCATATAAAAGTATACAACACAGTACAATACAATTCAAAAGGTATGTCATAGGATATGATAGGCATTGAAGATAGAGGAGATAATTTGTGGGAAGATTTCCTCAATATGAATATATGGGACCAAGGAAAAAACTTTAAATGGAAATAGCTGGGTCTTGGAAGGGGTTCATTTCTCATTCATTGGAAAAACAGATAAAGAGGAAGTGTCAAGGGTCATTATGGAGATTCCAGTCTTCAGTAACTTACTAAACTGTAGACATGTAGGTGGATGGACCACATGGGGACTTGGTAGCATTCTGCAGTTGTGCTCTTTTGGAAATCACTATCACTCTCACTGGCTTGGATTCAACAGTTTGTTTTTCTGTCACTGAGGACATGAAAAACAAACACTTGTCTTGCACCAGCATATTCTCAGACATGGCACTAGACTCATCTTAATTCCTGATGACACGGATTGTCCAAAGGCTTCCCTCAACACAATGAGGTATATGTCGTAAAACGAAGACATGTCAAAAGTATGGAGGGATTGATGATGTGTGTCTCCAGGTTCTGAATCTAAACTCTGTTTTACAAAAAATGGGGTGTTGCCAGTGAGCTGTGATTAGCTAGGCTCAAATAATACTCGCACTAGTCTCAGGGGAACTTCTCCTAGTTCTAATATTTGCTTTTTAGAAATGTTTTTACATCCCTTATCTTATTGAATCTTGACAACATTTCTAAGATTTAGACATTACTTTTATCCAGCATTTTAGGCATGAATAGAGTGATACCAAGCTAGTAATTGGCCAAAGGTTGTATATCTGATAAATGGGGGCACTGGAGTTTGTACTCTGGAGAGATGATTGACATCAAGTCAAGTCCTTTTCTCTCAATGATGCTGGTTCCTTTCAACTCATTTTAAAGAGCACTGGAATCCTGTGGTGCCTCAAGAGCCACTGATCAAAAAGAGGATGGAGCAGGAATAAAAGTCGCATGCTCTGGTTTCAACCAGAGCACATTTATATATTATAAGTAGAAATTAATACTTATGCATTATACGTTTAACTACATATATCATATAATATAGATGTGGGATCCATTTAAAATTGTGTTAAAAAAAATTCCCAAACACTGTATCATACCATGCTATCTCCTAATACTGCCAGAAACATCTGGAAGTTTCTATGCTTTCTTGGGTCTCCAACAGTGTGAAACCTCCCTTGACCTGCTAGCCAGTCTTCAGAAGAAGGAGCAGCTGGGAATCATTGCCCTGGGGATGCTCTGGGCTCCAGAACAGGGCTAAGTATCTGCCATGACCCTTGGGAACCTTGCTGTCCATGTCTCCCTAAGCCTATTAAACTATTCACAGTACCTGCAGCCTTCTCATTGTTATGACAACTCTTTGAATTCTCTCCCAAGAGAGAAGTGATGTCTTCTCCAAATATCTTGAGGCAATTTTCGATCAAAAACTGTACAAGAGAAGCCTGTAATGCAAAAAGAACACAATGGGGTGCTCTTTTTCATATGGAAGAGTTAGAAGTCACATTTTGTTTATAGACCTTGGATCTAACCAAAAATGTGAAAGACTTCTATGAAAAATTCAGAGTTGATAAAAATATATAGAAACCCAAGTTCTCTAATAAAATAAGAAAGAGTAATACTTTTTGTTGTACTTTGGGTACAGATTTTAAAATATTACTAGTCAGTGGACTAAAGTCCTAATTTGTTGCCTAATTTAATACCTAACATTGTGATACCAAAGGTTACATCTTTAAAACTAGGATAGTTTTCAAAGTAATGTACCTTCTAAAAGTTTATGTATTTTGTAAAATTTTGCTTCCAGAAAATATTGGATTGTAACTTAGTATCATAACTGATTAAAATGTAAAAAGCATAGACAAAGTCCTATGAAATCCATTTCTTAAATAGGGAAGAATAGTTTTTGGAAAGTGGATATTCTTGTGGATTTTTTTTTTTGATGTTTTCTTTTCTTTTCTTTTCTTTTTTTTTTGAGTAAAAACTCACAGGGCTGGGGGAAATCATGTCTGTCTGTCTAACCACAGTCCCTTCTCATGTCTTGCTTTGCTTAATGCTGGCTCTCGGCATGAGCTTGGGGAAAAGCTGTCATCTTATTAGGCATCTGTGGCTTCATTAGGATGTTCTGGAATATCTCACTAGTTTCTGTCTGATGTAACAGAGGCAAAAGAGTAGCCAAGTATTTTTCTAAATGAGCCACAACTTTCAGAGCAAAGCCAATGTGTTTGGAGCCATGGGTGCTCATAGTGCCCGAGCCACCTAGGATGTGCCAGTAACGACCACAGGAGCTGGGTCTTGTTACCATTGTGTTATGAGGAAACCATGGCTTTGCCCAAGGTTACAAGCTCCCCCCTCCAGGATCAGGCTGAGAGTTGAACCTTGCCTTGTCAAACTCCAGAGCCCAGGTCTTTTCTATCATATTATATCACTCTTCTCTCTCTTTTGTTTAGTCAGTCTAGTATTGAATCTCCTGGATGGGAAAGAAGCGACTCAACTGCTCTGCGTTTCCCACTTTAACAACACCCCTTCCCATATTCCACCAGAGAAGGATAGCAAACTCTGCCATTCCAAGAAAGCCTATGAAGATGTGCACTTTTCAGAACTGATCCTTCGCAATTACTACTACACATTTCAGATTCAAAGCATGGATTCTAAACCCCAGGGGACACATATGAGAGATCTCTCTACCTTTTTAATGAAGTTGTCTTCCAATTCCAAGCTGCAGGAATTAAGTGGACAAAGAATGCTTGGGGCTATACACACTGATAAATCATAAGCTGTCATCTGATTGGATGAGGATTGTTGCTCAATGTTGTATAACACACCGAAAAGGTATCGCAAGAGAACAACATTCGCTTTAGGCAGCTGTGTTAGAAGCCTAAAGTCAGAAAGATGCACTTTTGAATAAGGCAAGTCATTGCACTTAGCAGTTGGAAGTATAGAGACGGAAAGCAGAGAACATCTTTCTAGATCTAGTATGCAACCTGCTGTAGCAGAGTTCCAGGCATGAACGTACACAAAAGTGTTTTACCAAATTCAATTTCTGAGCTAACCCTCTCTGGTTAAATGTTCGACAAACTTTAGGTTATGCCACTGGCTGTTGATGCACTGGCATCTCTCAGGCCACTGACTTTGTGTACCAGTTTCATATATTCAGAAGTTGTACAGTGACTAAGGAGTCAATGTTAATAAGTTCAGGAGAAGTACAATAATAGCCATAAGGCATGCTTGTATTCTGAAACTGGCCTCCATTGGTGAGAAGAATCGAAACTATTTGGCATTGAATGTTATTTTAGTGGTCAAAGTGGCAAGAAGGAAGCCAATATTTTCCTAATAGTATATTGGCTGTATTCTGAGCCATGACCAGAGTAGAGTAATTATTGCATCATTACCTCTGGGCTGCATTTATTTTTTCCTTCTCAGTCACTTCGTTAAGAACACCAAGCCATTTTTCATAGAGTTTGGATGAAAGTAAACTTCCTTCGATATTTTCAAGAAAATCCTTATGTGGATAAAAGAAAAATACACACAGACACACTCACATATGCAATATAGATATTGGAAATATTACAGAGAAAACAGTTGCAAACTTCAGTTCAGTCTCTACTTACGTCATAGATACCCAAACTGTGACCCACATGGAACTCTGCTCTGATTCTCTATTGACTTGCACGTGAAAAGCAGGTGTGTGGATTTTCTCCAACAAAAATGAAAGCATCTAAGCAGAGCCTAGGCTTCAGTGTAAATGAGGACAAAGCTCCCTTCTATCATATGGCACTTTTGTGTGCTTTTCTGCAAACTATTACAAAAGCTACTCTCATAATCGCTTCATTCTTCCTTTCCTGTACTGTACAAAAGTAGAGAGTCTAATGGCAAACTCATGATGGTCCTGAGGATGTATTCATTTCTAGTGTAGGCCAATTCTCCAGAGAGTTTGACATGATACTATTCAGGCCAAGGTTGCAGAGTCTGATTCTCCACAAAGATTAGTCAACTTTAGGTAGGGAAAGCTTCAGAAATGCCTAAGAACTCTATGCACACGTGGTCACCATCTTCCTAGTCTGTGCCTATAACACGGAAAGAGAAAGGATCCTACTAAGTCTTGCTAGAAACATCAATTGTATGTGTGCACCTTCAAGAGGGCAACACTTATCATGCTATTTGAGTACCTAATGTATCATCATTCTTTCCCCTGTCTCTTGATGCCTATATATATATTTACTGGTGTGTTTTACTGTAGTCCAATGTAGTAGTGGTCAGGGACTATTGGTATCTTTCATATAGTTGAACAGAAATGGGGGACAAGCTCTGCCTATGTCTCTGCCTCTCTCTTTCTCTCTGTGACTATCATAAATAATAATAAAAAAAATTAAAAGAAAAGAAATGGGGGACAAGAAAAGACCAAATGTGACAAGGAAGGACCAAATATGACCTTGATTCTAAGAGTGTCATCATTACTGCCTTAACTTAGTTTTGTTGATAACTGTTAGCAAGTGCCAAGGTAGATGGATTAAATTCTCTATTCTAGTTCTCACATCTTTCTCCATTACGGTTTAGCAATAGAACAGGATATCTGTGATGTAGCTGTATAATTTCCAAATTAATCTAGTTCTTGAATCGATCTCTTGACTTTCCAGAATTCCAAACTACTTTTGTCTGTTGCACCTACTCCAAAAGTTCGATTTATCCAAACTGGCATGTAGCAAGAGCTGGTTAACATGTCATTATAACCTTGGATGGTGGGCTAGACATCACAAATATTAACTAAAGGATGCCGAGGATGTGGTGAAAGGAGACACAAATGGCAAAATCCTTCCTTCATGAGTTATAAAGTAAAAGACATCAAGAAACAGGAGACAGTGATGGTTAAGAATGATTGGTCACCTCACTGAGCCTTTTTGTATTCCTCATAAAGTAAACATTTGCTTACTATTGTGAAATTCCCTACCTATTCTCAAATTTTTCACATGATTTTTCTTTTGGAAACTGCCTTCATTAGGAGCGTGGTGAGGATGTCATCAAAAGCAGATGTTTGCTTTGGTAAATATTATGTATGTGTCAGTGTATACTTTGAAATTTATTATTATTATTAGTAGTCATATTAGTATTAGTATTTTGCATGGAGTCCTCAGGTAGGCTGTTCATGGTGATAACAGAAAGTATTTCTAATTTATGGGGCTTTTAACTCCTACAGTAGCTTCCTTAAATTTGATTTCATGAAGTGTTTTCCAGTTTGACAAGTTCTTAATCAGTTATGCCTATGTTGGTTCCTGGGCAATCGTAATGAAAGACACCAATCACAGCTTCAGTTACCCATGTGTGGTAAAGCTAGAACTTTCCCCACCTTTAAAACACATGCTACCACATGAACAGATTTGCTGTAACAGTTAACTCTGTCCCCAGAATTTAGTTTCTCTTTTAGGTTTCTGCATGAATTTATACAGGCTGGTTTTCTGAAGATGCCTTCCAGGAGTGGTCCTTTCCGATTGATCACGGAAAGCATATCCTGTAGGAAAAAAAGAAGAGTATATGGCATTTCATATCCCAAGCCCAGAGCAAAAGCTTGCTTCCTTTTTGAAAGAGCTAGGCTATCGGATGGTTTACGGTTTTAGAGCTGGAAGACTAAAGTCAATTTAGATTCTTTAGTCAATGTCTCTCTATAGTTTTACCCAAAATCCACCTTACATACACTGAAACATTGTAATCACTTATTTAAATCAGATTTTTTCATTGAATTTACCCTTTTAAATCAAACTTCTGTGTTTCTAGGCCTTTGTGGAATCCTCGCCTGTCTCCTACTTTACCAGTTTTGGCTCCTTATTCTCTTACATAGATGCCCTTCCCCATGTTTTCAAATCTTTTTGCCATACTCATTTCCCATTTGTTGATTCCTCTTTAAGTGTTTGTATCCTCCATTCCTACTATCTCTATTTCCCTTCCTCTTTAAAAAAAAAAAAAAAAACCTCAAATGCTCTCTTCTTATTATCTGATTACATTTCTTTCATGAGTCTTTCACTGTCTTTTGCTCTATCTTCATGTTCTCTCCCTGCAGTGTAGAAAGATAATAAGGGCTGGAGTCTGATAGACCAAGGGATCGGAAACCTATTATCATTCTGATCATTTGTGTGACCTGGGGCACATGCGAACTATATTGAAAGCTAATTCATTTGTAAAGTGTGGAGGATAATAGTTCCAGCTACCCCCTAAAATGGCTGTGATGCAAGGACTGGGGTAGTAGCAAGCATGTAACTAACATGGTAAATTTTTTCACACCTAGGATAACATTCCCAAATCTAGTGCAGGGTTGCAGAGGTACTGGGTACTCAGTAAATTTCCACACTGAAAATTCAGTGCACTGATTTGAGATAACACAGGCCAAACGCTGTGGCTGTCATTTAACATGCTCTTTTAGAATTAGCAGATTCATATATGCCTCAGGATGAGACTTTATGCTTAGGTAAGATATTTTCAGTTGTTAGATTAAGTAGACTCAGTTGAAGGAGACCTGCGACTACTGTGAGTTCAGGAAGACAATAGCAGAATGTGAAGATGATTCATGCACACAGAGTCCATTTTGACTGATCTGAACAAGGCCTACATGGGTCTCTGTGGAAACAAGTGGAATGGACAAAACGTCGTTCTGTTGTATTGGCCAAATGACTCTGCAGTAGGTAAATCAAATGACACTAGCAAAGCTTCTCAGCCAAAGCCAGGGTCTGTCTAATGATTTCTCCATTTAAGGGTTGGTTTGCATGAGAACACTTGGCCTCTCCAAGGTCCCTCTCCTCAGGAAGGTAATAAAAGACCAAACTGAGACCTACCAGTATTGGGAAGGGCAAGTTGTCCTTATCACAGATACCTGTGAGGGAAACCCCAATGGTTGTCGTGGTTTTGCAGATGGTGCAACTCTGCAGTGGTTTTTCTGGCAAGTGCCAGCGCGCCACCAAAAGGCCCAGTCTCTGAAAACAGTGCTTTTCATGGTCTTCTGGCCTGAATCTAAGGAAGAAGGGAGATTAGTGTATTTTAATTCACTTAGCCTTATTTTCACCATTGCCATTATACAGTGTGTTCATTGTAGTGGCTAGAAGAGGGAAACTGAGTCATTTATTTGTAGAACTCTCCTCGTTCTGATGTTGGCTAACAGCATCCTCATGGTGTTGATAAGTTCTTACCCATATCCTTCAGACTGATGGTTAAACTTTGGGACTTGATCAGATTGAAGGTCAGTATTTCCTGTGCCATCAGTTACTGCCGGTTACACTGCATCAGGAGGCACTGAACCTGTAGATGTGTTTTCTACTGGAGTGAACAGTGGGTTCAGGTGTCAGATCTGATTTTAAAAGCTAGAAGGATTTGGTATGCAAATCAGGCTGAGTGTGGTAATCCTCTGCTTTCACAGCCAGTCTCCCCTCAGCCTCAGATTTCCTCTTTGGCTTTCTGAGTGCTCAAGTTCTACCATCCAAAGGATCTGCTTCTCAGGACACAATCTGCCTGAGCCCTACTTCTATGTTCCTCTGCTCTGGGCCATCTTCAAGGATGACTTGCTGCAGTCAGGGTCCTTGGGATGTTGTCATTACATGCTGGCCCTCTGGTGGCTGTGTTTTCTTGTCATACCCCACCAACCCACCCAGAGATGATGTTTTCGGTTAAATAGGTTGAACATTTACTGAAAAGAGACTAAACCACAATGAAGTGTGGAAACACACTTCCTCACACACACACTCAAACATATATGTAAATATACACCTACACACAAGTACAAGGCTTGAAAGAAATCATAGAAAAGCAAAACAATGAGAGGTTATGAATGCATTTATAGAGGTTATGAATGCATATGCACCAGTTTCCAGAGATGATTTTTAATTACTCAACATTCCCTATGAAGGAAGAGCTTTCCAAAGAAAAGGTGACCAGCAGTGAGAAGCTGAGTTCAAAGTTTCTAGTGCTCAGCTGTGAATGTTTCCCTTTGAAGATACCTTAACATTGCTTAAATAACTGATTTCTTTAAGAGTCAGCAGATGAGCCAAGTTGTCGAAGGATAAACAAATGAGGAACATTTCACCAAATAACCTTGAACACTCGGCCACTTGGCTTTTCTGGGATGTAGTGAGTGCATCACCACCTCCACTCATGTGGGTGCCAGCCCTGCACCAGAAGCATCCTGGTCCTGCCACTGAGGAAGCTTAGCATTTTAAAGCTTCAGTTTGCTCAACTTTAACATAAATGATGCTGCCTACAACTCGTTAAACTAAATATATGATATACTACTCAGCACAAGGCATGGCTCAGGGCAGCCTTGAAAGTGCTCTGGGGATATAGAGAAAGACAGGAGTTAATGGTCTTCCCAAAAGATTTAAAACAAGAAAACAACCTTCATAGAAATGAGTTGGGTCTTGATGTCAGACTTTTGAATTTTTCTAAGCTTGATTTTTGGTAGTGTTTGCATTCTTTCCTATACTGTTCCTCCTCATTGATGACAATAAGCTCACCCAGAAAGAATAAACTGTGTGTCTGAATTGTGTTTAAGCATGGAGACATGAGCCAAGGGAAGGCACTTGAAGAAAGGCAAGTGGCTCACCTCTCCCTTGCTTGTTCTGGGCTGGGTGCCTGGGCTTCAGTATGAAATGGATTTGCATGTCTGTGATCTTCTGCTCCAGAAGGAGGGACTCCTGAGTAGGGGAAGGAGAGACGGAGTCCTCTGCTTCCTTTGGCAGCAGTTTAGTAGATGGAAGATGGCTCATTTTAATTCCATAGGGATGTTCATGTCCTGTATGGAAAGAAACCTGAATATTTAGGCTGATGGTGATGGCTGTCATCAAACCTACCTTACCACGAGTGTAAGCATCACCCTATTTGTATATGTTGGTATTTTTCTGGGACTTCTAGATAAAGAAGGCTGTGCCTCCTGAGTGAGCATCATATGCACCCTTGTGGGAACACCTTACAGAAAGCGTGTGCCCAAGGGAAAGATTTTAAGAAGAGAAAACAATTTAAAGCATGTTACATGAAATACATATATTCATGAGTGCATTAAACAATGCTGACTTTTTCTGTGTTTCTGAGAATGTTTAAGTTTTTCTAGTTTGTGCCTTGACACTAACTAGATCTATACATCTTAGGCAAATTACTTGACACCGTCGAGCCTTACATTCATTCTTTGAAATGCTTGTCCACACACAAACTTATCAGAGTGAATATATTAATAAGCATTGGTGGTTAATATTTTTTATTTTTTATTTATTTTTTATTTTTATTTTTTGGTTAATAAATTTTTAAATATTTGGAGTATATATATAAAGAATTGCTATCTTCACTATTCTCTCCAACAGAATGTCAGTCGAACAGATTTTTTTTTCATTTCCTTTTGTCAATTCTCCAGCCAGAGCTACTCGAGAGTAGTGGGATGTGTTGCCCTTATGCTTTATGGTTCCCTCCCACTGCTGCCCTCCCTCTATGGGTGTCCTGCCAGGCAATGATCAGAAGGAAGGGTGTGCAGAGTGGGAAACCCAGAAGCAAACTGTAAAACGATGGTTAGAGAATAGAAAACCACACCCACAGCCATCCAGAATTGCCTGCCAAGTGATTTGTTTTGCTCTTTTATGCTTTAAATTGTTTTTCCTCTCTAGAGAATTCTCAAAGACCCTATGCAATGATATGGATTTCATTTTTTAAGAATAGAATGAAAATTCTCATTCTGTCATTTCAGATTTATTATTGAATGTACCTAAAGGAGCTTTTGCTGTTCTTTTCATCCGTCATAAATGCAATGTTCACAAGAATCACAGGGACTTCCCTCCATTAAGGAAAAAGAAGCTTCTATGACAGCAATACAACCAAACCAAGATAACCAGGAGCTAATCCACAATTGAGAATTGAGAGTATGTTTAAAAAATGCATTTTGAATGCTGTAATGGATCATCATGAACAACAGGCTCTTCAGATTCCTTAGAGCTGCGTTCGTGTGTGAAGCTATTCAAAGTCTAAAAAGTTATCATCTACATCATTTTTATCTAAATTAATGCACTTTATTAAAACATATATAAGTATTTAGCTTTTTTCCTTTTTACTGCTAACCATTTTTTTTAGATTTTATTTATTTATTCATGAGAAACAGAGAGAGAGAAAGAGGCAGAGACACAGGCAGAGGGAGAAGCAGGCTCCATGCAGGGAGCCCAATGTGGGAGTCGATCCCAGCTCTCCAGGATCACACCCTGGGCTCAAGGCAGTGCTGAACCGCTGAGCCACCAGGGCTGCCCCTGTCCAACTTTTACAAAGATATCAACATTAATTCAAAACAGGAAGTGGTACTGGGGGATTTTGATCTCAGTGATGAGCTTTGTGACTCTATAGTCTAAGACTGGGAATATATATTTTGCAGAAAGAAATTGGTTGTTTTTTTTAAAAAAGGAAATTGGTTGTTTAGATTTCCAGATTATTTGAAAAAGAGTTATAGCTTCACAGGTTTATTAAAAGGATAAAGAATTTCTTTTTTTTTTAATTCATGACAGACACACAGAGAGGGAGAGAGAGAGGCAGAGACACAGGCAGAGGGAGAAGCAGGCTCAATGCAGGGAGCCCGATGTGGGACTCGATCCCGGGTCTCCAGGATCCGGCCTTGGGCTGAAGGCGGTGCTAAACCACTGAGCCACCCGGGCTGCCCAAGGATAAAGAATTTCATGTAAGAAGGAATGCTTTAAGATTTCTAGAAGAGATTATTGTCACCATTACCATCTATTACTATACTTCAAGGTCTGCTACCGACCCTGTCTTCTTTTTCTTTTTTTAAAATCCTTCCATTACTGGAAACACTAAACAATTTTGCTAATCCAAAGATTTTTTTTCAGAGAACTTGTGCTAATAACTATTTTAGAAGAGGTGCAATCTGTTTATCAATAACCTTAAGATCAGTGATGGAAAAAACCTGAGAAACAGCAAAGTGCAGGCGATTTCATCAGTGAAGACTAGAGGAGTTTAAATGTGATTATCTCATTTTCTTTATGATGCAGAGAAAAGTGGGCACAGGGCAGGGGTGTTAAATACATATCTGTAACCAGATTCAGGGACATAACTGGATTTTAGAGGATTCTCACAAAATAGAGGCTTCTTAGTAGTTAGGAACTAGAATTCAAGATTGAAATATGAAAAATAAATGTATGGGAAAAAAATTCCCATCCATTTTGCTTTCATACCTAAGTGAGTAAATAAGTAAGTAAATAGTAAATAATCACACTTTTTCAAGACAGCTCTGTTTGTCAGGTAACAAGAAGTAGAAACAAAAATTTACATTTCTCTCCCTCACTAAATCATAGCTGCTGAATGAAGAGATGTTATCAATGCCTGGGAAACAGTACCTGGTAATTATTTAATAAACATGTGAGGGAATATAACATGTGATTTTCACTTTTAAGGATTTTGAAGCTTAAGAAAGAACAACCATTACTTTGAAACTTTGAGTTACAATTTTGAACCTAATCAATCCCATCTTAGATTTTCCCTGACACTTACCAGTTAGTGGAAGTTTTTCCTTGCCAGAACTCACCCACAGCTGGAAGTCTTTCTCAGAGCCCTTGGAAACAAAAAGAACTAGGTGTCAAAACAAATCTTTCACAGTACTTGAAGAACACATTTCCTTAGCATATCTGTATTTCCAAAAAGAAGAATTGGGGCCAGGATAAATGGCATTTGGTCCATGGAGGTAGCTATAGTACTTGTTAACTAGTTCCCCTCACAACTTCCAATAGACTGTCCCAGATTCTTGTAATTTTTGATAAAGACCGGGAAACCACAGTACAGCCAGCCCCTCACTTTGTGGGTGATCCATGGCATAAGAAATGAGATTTGTGTCCCTTTACTACGGAGTAAAAGTCTCATCTCAGAGTCCTCTCTTCTGCTGTCTCTAGACTCCTTGGATAGTGTTGGCTTTTGTCTCCAAATGCCCCTGCCCAGAGATGCATGTTGTCCAGAGAGCCATATACTCTGCTATGACTAATCCTGAGCAAAGTAACTTGAGAGGCATCAATAGCTCAGCAGCCCTGAACAAAAGGAGACAAATGCCCAAGAGACCTTGAGGAGATCGTGGAGGGAAGTCAGCCACAGGCTTTGGGGCAGGCAAACCCCACTTTAGGGAGAGAAAGGATGAGGACTCTAGACATGTCAGATGCAGAAAACGATTACTCCCAGCAGAATTATTGCCCAGTAATACTGGAAATCCCAATTGTTTGAAACAAACAATTCTAAATTATAAAGATTGCTGAACTATTTTAAAGAGTCTTCCAGGAGACTAAAACAAAAAATGTTTGAAATAGAATTATTGGTAATAGTTACCATGTGCCCTTGACTCTTGACTAAAAATCATGGCCTTCACCTTATGAAGGAATGTCACAGGTATGGATGGGCACAGACACAGATACACACACACACACACACACACACACACACAGCTAAATCTGCTCAAGATTGTGTTGCAAATAAGAAGTAAGAGCTAATAAGGTAGGGTAGGGTTTGGAAATGCCATGCTGGAATCCTTTAAATCAGGTATACATAAAGCCAAATAACCCCAGTTCTTCATTAAAATAGAAATTCTTTGCCTAGTGACATTGATCACTTTAAGCAAAGAAAATCACAAACGTGAAATAAAATGAGTTAAATCATTAATCAATCTCCCCACCTTCATCCCTCAAACCACTCACTCTCTTTTCCAGGATTTAATTCTTACTTAGGGTTTATATATCATACAGGTTAGAAATGTATGTAGAGATGTGCTTTAGTCAGTACATATAAATTCAATTTTATTTTGGATGTATTATTAAATGTTGTTTGTACAGAAATCATTGATCTCTTCTGCCAAATTCCAGTTGCTCTGAAGTTTTAAAGGGCTTTATTATACCATTGGGTCAGATAGAATTTACAAACAATCTTATGATTATGTCACGTCACATTTACAGAGGATTTTGGATAAGAAGCTGTGCTTTCCAAGTGCTCCTTTTGGTTCTCTCCATCTATCACTGTCCCTCTTTTTTCCCTTATAAAACCTCATCCTCAAATATATTTCTCTTTCATAAAAAGATATCAGCAACTCACACGAGCACCATCAAAAGGTAAAGAACAGACAGTTAAAACCCAAACAAGATGAAAGTGCTATGTACAAATGCCCCAGATCCATGGTCTTATTCAACTTGTCTTTGTCTTTACCAGTTCCTAAAGAGTATGAGCTGCTTCATCCTCAGGATCTGCATCAAACAGAGGTAGCTTGTAGCCATGTAGTCTTTATGTCAAAAGGTACAACAGAACATGTAATTTAGGATTCATTAAACAGATTGAGTTCTTCCTTGTGTGATAACTAGGGTCAATAGGGATGGGGACGTATCAGAATTGAAAACACAGAAAAGAGTCCAATAGAGGAGGAAATATTTAGAAATTTAGAAACAAAAAAAAAAGAAATTTAGAAACATTGTTATTGTCTGTATTTAAAATATATACAATAAACTGCATGTTGTTATTAGCACTCTAAAATTATAGCCCAATTTTAGGCTATGACTTTGAATTTTCAGAAAATTTAAAATGGGAATATAAGATAGCACTCATGTATAAGCTAATACTATAGCTTTGCTGCCTTCAATTTCTAAAGTTGGAAGGACAAAATATGACTGTTATCTACAATAATCAGCTGTCTTATGATGGGAGGTGCACAACACACACATACACATACACACACACAGACACAAATCTCAAAAGTCAAAGTTGGTTCGTAAACTAAAAATAGTTTATAGGCAACTTACGGTTATTCCCAGCATTGTTAGTAACATGTTGATAGTGTCATTTGCCGTGTCGGAATTTGTCACTGTTATAGTTACGGACTGTAAAAAATAAATAAGAAAAATTGCTACAAATTTTTTTTAGATTTAAAGCATGTGACCAAATAATTGTCAAATTATTATCCATACTCCAAAGGTAAAGCTTGTTTTCAGGTAATGACAAAGTAAAGCACGTGTAGAACACGAACCCTTAATTATATTTTCATTTTTTTTATGTAACATGAAGCTAGTAGGAAACATGTCAGTAAAACATATATTTCCCTCCAAGAATTTGTGGCATACAAAATACAGCAGCTGAAGCAAGGAAGAGAAAAACTGAGAATTCCAAGAGGGCACTTGGGTGACCCTCAGCTCCATAAGGCTATTTCCAAAATGGTGGGAGGGGGATAGTATTAAAGGAAGGCACTAGATACTTTCCTCTCTTACTGAGTTGTGTTTGTATAGTATGGCTTAGTTCCTTTGTAATTACATAGTCGGTTTCAGTAAAATCAGATAAGAACTGGCTATGAAAGACACTTTTTTTAAAAACTACTATTTAGTCTGTATTTTCTTTGTCAGGCATCATGATTAACTAAGACTTCCATTGTTGCAATCTGTTAAGACAAATAAAACCAATGAATCTAGGAAATGAGACTGGAAATGTTAGAAGTTTATGTTCTATTCACAACTCTGCCAGTGAGTAGATACTTATAATAGCTCTCTATCAGACCATACATTGAGAAACTGCTCCATACAACTAGGAAAAGTTTACAGAAAATTTTCTGAAAGGGGTTAATAGGAATCTGAGATGGATCTATAAAACTATCTCAATTACAAAAGTCATTTTAAAATAAGAGAATATGTAACCAGAACATTTACTATGCATACAGTTTTTGTAACATTTTTAGGCAATGGGGCCTGTGTCCTTCAGGAAACAGTGCATAAAGAAGAAACAGCACAAGTGGACACTCACAGGCCTTGAAAATATTAAAAGCAAAGTTAAAAGATGCTCTTTCATAATTCATTCCTTGTCCTTTCATTGTATTTTTCTTCCTATGAATTGAATGCAATTACTTGATATCACAGATGGTCCAAAAGTAATTCAATAGTCATTCAAATAGTCATTGAAATAGTAATTCAAGGGATGTATGTATATTTTCCTGCATGTTGTAGGATCTCCCAACAGACAAATTCCATTAGAAGGAACTCTCTCTAAACAAATAACTTCAGAAAAACAAACTATTTTTTGAAATAATTCAAAAGAAAAAGAAAAGTTAGTTTTTGTTCATGAGTCAAACTGTTACTTAATATATGAAGAACCAGGAAAATGAGATCAATTTTCAAGAGCTGAAGCCACACCTGAGATGATCTAGATGCTTAGACTATTAGCCAAAAACAGCTATTACAATAATGCTCAATGATACAAATGAAAATGTGCTCACAATAAACAAAAATAGAGGCATCTTAGTATAGAAATAAGAAGTATTTATGACTTTTCCTTTTTTGAGAGGAAAAATATTTAAAAATAGAAATTTTTATCTGAAAAAATATTTTTTAAAAATTTATTGACTAGGCTACATTGCATAATGGAGATGATGAAAAGAAGTCAGTGATTTGAAAATAGATACTAGAAATTATCCAGTGTGAAGAAGAAAAGGGGGGAAAAGATTGAAAAAATTAACAGAGCCTGAGAGATCTCTGAACAATGTGAAAGTGTCTGATATGCAAAGAATGGAACTGTCACAAGGAGAGAAAGAGAAATAATGAGGAAGGAAATATTTGATGTAATAATGATTAAAATTTCCCAAATTTGGTGAAGGCATCAATTTATAAATTCAAGAAATTCAGAATATGTCAAATAGGACAGATTCAAAGAAAACCATGCTTAGGTACTTCCTAGCCACACTGTTAAAAACCAAAAATAAAGAGAAAACTTGAAAGCAGCTAGAGAAAAAATGACAAATCACCTACTGAGGATTAATGTTTAATCACAGACTACTCATCAGAAAGCATCAAGAGCAAAAGACTGGGACATCTAAAGGACTAAAAGGAAAAAATCTGCAAACAAAATTCTACATCCCCAAAAATATCCTTCAAGAGTCAGTGTCAAAAAATAAAGCCATATTCAGATAAAAGAAATTAAGTAAATCTGTTTGCACCAGTTTTGCACAAGGAATGCTAAGAATCATCTTTCTACGATGAAGTGAAACAGTGCAGTGGGAAACCTGGATCTTTAATAATGGGTGAAGAACATCAGAAATGTTTATTTCACCCAAACTATACCTCAATAAAGTTGATTTTTAAAAAATTCAAGGTAATTTTCCAAGGAAAGTTCTGAATGTAAACCACTGCCACAATTGATATCAAAGGCAGAGACGAGAATGTGCTCTGCTGCTAGAGAATTCTCTCTCCTTCATGCAGTGCATCTAGCCTGCACTTAGCAACAGATCAAAATATTTGCATGGCTTTTGCTTTATCCAGGAATATCTTTTTTTTCCACCTTCAAATAATGTTTTGTGTGATCTAGAGCTACTTCAAACTATAACAACAACCACAAAAAAATGTCATTTAAAGATACCCAAAGTATCTTGTTCATCACTGTAAATGTCTTGGCTACTGTACTACAATTTCAGAAATCAAATTTTACACACAAAACTGGGCCAATTGGTTTGATTTTTTTCTCCCCACGGTATAAAGAAATTGAAATAGAAATATGCTGATCCCTTAAAAGTGTCATCCCTCTTAGTTCAATTCAATCCTGATATTCCTTGGAACAAAAGACTTTTTAAAACTCCTCTGCATTTGACATAACTACTCAATGAAACACCTGATCCTTAAGTGGATCCTGTACTAGAAAGGAGACATTATTGAGGTCAACTGACAAAATGAGAATGGGAATGGCAGAGTAAAGTATTATGCCAAGGTTAAATTCACTAAAGGTGATAACTGTAGAATATCTTTATTCTTAAGAAATGCTTAGGTTTAAGGAAAAAGGGCCATAGTATATGTATGACCCTCAAACGTAAGTATACACATACATGTAATAGACAGAGAGAAAGAAAATAAGTGATAAAGCAAATGGAATAAAGTGTTACCAATAGGTGAATCTAGAGAAAGAGTATACGGGGTCTTTTTGTATTACTTTTATACTTACAACTTTTCTCTGAGTTTATAGTTATACCAAATAAAATATCTGGAGGGGAAAAAGGACTGTGGAGACAATCCAGACCATTCTGTATGTAAGTGGTGGCCACTGGGGAAAAAATGGTTGATTCTAAATCACTGTATTACAAGCCACTATAAGCAATTAGAAGGATCCAGAGAAATGTTATAGACACTTAACATCCGATACTCTTTCCTTGCTTAAGCACTGTAGTATGTATTCCTCTTGCTTCATATTACCTAGGACGCAGTTTTTAGGTCTATAAAGCAGTACATGGAGAGGGGGAAAATACATTTTTCCTCATGGTACTTTTCTAAATATTCTCTCTCTCTTCCTACCTTTTGCTCTCTCTTTCTTCTCTCCCCAACTCACTGCTTCCTCCCTCTCTGTGTCTCCACCTCTATCTCCATCTTTTTCATTCAGTCAGAATTAGGAACTCAGAATTTAATTGTTGGTCTTAAAAATACTCACACAGGCACAGTTCTTGATGTTCTCAGTGAAGATTTTGAGGAGAATGCTTTTTGGCTGCTCCTTCTCTTTGGCTAGCATGATGTACCTAATCGAATTTGATAGTAACCCAAAATAGAGTAGGATAAATTACCTTACTTTCCAATCAATTTATGTTGATCATGTTTTCAACGTACTTTGTTATTTTTAAATGCATATAAATAAGCTCAGCAAAACCAAATTTTGGGTCAGAAGGAAACATGCAAAAATATTTCAGGAAAATAAGCTGTGACTCGGAAAACAATGGATCACTCTCGTCATGTGAGATTTGACCAGCAGATCCAGTCACCAAAGCTTTCCTGCCTAGCTAGACCAGAGGGCATACTAGCACCTTCAAATGTAGGAATTAGAAGTTGCTTTCAGCATTACTCGGTAGGGTAAACTGCACTTATGGAAATTTAATATATGTTTTGAGAATAATGTTAGCTATAATCATGAGGTTGGAGAGCGGGGGAAGATGAGAGTGATAACCAGAATTTCATAAAAAATAAGCAATATATGCATGTAAAGGAGAGCAGGTTATTTGTAGTAATGGCCAGGGTACAATTGAATAAGAAATCATTGGAGGATAGTGTAACAATTTCTACTAAGGGAAGGGAACATAGTTTGGGGGCACTGCTTTGAAGAGATCTACATTTTTTCCATCATGGGTTAAAGACTTATAATAATACATTGACAAAATACCTTTGAAGGTAAGAACGCCATTTTTCCTTTTGTTCTGAAGAACTGCAATTTAAAAAATGAGAAGAAAAAAATTGAGGAACGTACAATACTCCTACTAACATATTAAGATCACCATTCCAGATTAAAAATATCAGGAGCCCGTTGTTAAGGGATGTGGATGTGTAAATTGTACTCCCCTTAGAGTTGGGCTTTTGGTGGACTCTATTAAAGCAATGGGAAGTAGATCCTAAAGAGGAAGAAAAGTTGATTTCAAATCTGAAAACTTAATTGTGACTATGTGATGCAAGCTATGTGATCACGGGCATGTTGTTAACCACTTTGATATTTAGTTTCCAGAACTGGAAAAAGGTTAATTATAGCTCAGAGTGTTCCTGCAGCTGCAAGGGCTATTCGGATATAAAGAATATTACCATTCAAATTAAATCACATTTAAGAAATTTAGCAATTTGATGGAACTGTCTTGGCTCAGAAACAAGAATATCTTTTTCAGAAAAAAACACCTGTAATATTTTTATTTCTTTATACATATGGCAGATTGTAATATGTTAAATTAGTTCCTAAAAACCGTATTCTTCATCACTGTGATCTTCTGAGAAAGATCAATCCCCTGATGCAAAATTACTAAAGATCAGTATGTTCTCTGCTAAAATTTTCACAGCATTTAATATCCAAAGTTGCAAATGTCTTAAGGCTCATTCACATGTGGGCTTATCACTTACCAGCATTTTTTTTTATTGTGGTAAATTACACATAAAAGAAAATTGACCATTAGTGACCTTTAGTATATTCATCGTTCTGTGCAACCATCGTGACTGAACATGTTTATCACCCCAAAGCAAACATGTGTCTATTAAGCAGTCACTCTCCCTTCCCTCCTGTCCCTAGCTCCTGTTCCACATTTTGTATATTTGTTGATATACACTTGGTTTCTTTTTCTTTATTCTTTCTTTCTTTCTTTCTTTCTTTCTTTCTTTCTTTCTTTCTTTCTTTCTTTCTTTCCTTCTATCTTTCTTTCTTTTACTATTGTCAACAATACTGCTACAAATGTTTGTGTATTTTTTTTTAATTTTTATTTATTTATGATAGTCACACAGAGAGAGAGAGAGGCAGAGACATAGGCAGAGGGAGAAGCAGGCTCCATGCACCGGGAGCCCGACGTGGGATTCGATCCCAGGTCTCCAGGATCGCGCCCTGGGCCAAAGGCAGGCGCCAAACCGCTGCACCACCCAGGGATTCCCCAAACGTTTGTGTATTAATTTTTGCATGGACATATATTTTCCTTTCTCTTGGATATGTGTCTGGAGGTCATATGTAATTGTGTTTCACTTATTGAGGAGCCATCAAACTGTCTACAGTGGCTGTCACATTCTATAATTCTACCAGCAACACTACTCCCCACCCTCTCCATCACCATTTCAGGACCTGTCGCATCAAGAAAGTAGAATGCCCATTTAGTGTCCCAACCTGCCTAGGTGCATAGACACAGCTTCTAGTTACTCATGCCAATCCGCAGAACAGTAATAATAATCAATAACAAAAGCATTAGGTGCCAGATGTTGTTATATGTGCCTTCTATCTATTTATACAGCCTTTTTATTTTTTTATTTTTTTTTTTTAATAACATCTTTATTTTATTTTTAATTTATTTATGATAGGCACACAGTGAGAGAGAGAGAGGCAGAGACACAGGCAGAGGGAGAAGCAGGCTCCATGCACCGGGAGCCCGATGTGGGATTCGATCCCGGGTCTCCGGGATCGCGCCCTGGGCCAAAGGCAGGCGCCAAACCGCTGCGCCACCCAGGGATCCCCTATACAGCCTTTTTAACTAATAGTTAAATGGCTTCCACATTTTCCTCCTATTAGGGGGAAATTTTTTTTTTGGACACTCCCCTACCAAACACTTTATATATTCCCTTTTTTTTAAAATTCCCATTTGAAACTCTTTCCTTCCACTTGCAACCTGGAGAAGATATTAAGCAATGGGAACTGATGATCTTTATGCAAAAGAAGACCTGCAGAAAGGATATAAATACATGTTTCTTCCTAATAAGATTTGAAAATTTTTCATTAATTCAACAGCTGCATTATAGGATTAATAAATTAACAACTTGTAAAGATTTTTGTTGTCTTACATTTATGATGACCTGTGAGATTTTGGTGGAGTGGGGTGAGGAGAAGAAAGCAGTGTGTTAAGTACAACCGCATAAAACAGGAATGAGGCTTGGGGTGTGGATGTTTCAAACAGAGATGCAAGTGTGGCATGATCCCTGTAAACTCAGAGGTGTCTGCTCAGGATATCCAGGGTCGAGATCCACATTCCCCATCCTCTTGTCAGCCTAAAAATGTGTCTTACACAACTAAACTCTACTCAATGGAATCATATTTTGTTTTAGATCGTCACCAACTAAGATAATCTGTACACAGCAATTCAGGCAACCTAGTATCCAACGGCATGATCAATTTATTTGTATAATTACATACTGATGTTAAGGGAATTAACTTGGGAGTGTAAAAGCAATTTTTCAAATTTAATTGGACCCTTTAATAGTACTTGCTCAAGAAATCTATTCCGGTGATTTAAAAATGCAGATACTCCCTGGGAATCAGAGGGCAGGATCTTGGAGAGGAGACCTTGAACCTCATTCTGTTGATTCTCCTTCCACAGAACTAGAACTCCTAACTCCTCAAGTGGCTACTAGAGCCCATTTGAAAAACCATTGATCAAAACTGAAGGAAATTACTCCAGTAGTTCCCACTATACATTATCTACTTGTTTCCATGTGGATATAAGCACCTTCTTAGGCCAAGTACAAGGCAAAACAAGTGTCATGGGAGGTCAAAAAGTGAGTCACCAGCTTGGTAGACAATAGATTTCAATGTTATCCTTTTCAAGCCATGTAGATACAGGACACCAAGGCATCGGTCTTACCTGAAGGTGGCCACAAAGTTTACCGTGGGCCAGCCCAACACAAAGGACCTCCCAGAACTGATGTTGGCATCTCCCACTGTATCCATGCAGTTGGCAATCCACATGGTGTTCAGTGGTATTTTCTTTTTTATCTTAAAGTTTTTCTTATACCTAGAAAGATCCCAAACATGACCTCTGTTAGTTCATTTCAAAATGTTATGGGAACAGCTGTGTTCATTAGAGACCAGTTCTCACTGCTCCGGGGCAAATCAGGTCTCCCACATCTCTATTACCCTCTGTGCACACACAGCAAATGGTTAGATGGGCCTTTGCAATGTGTGTGTTGAGCAAACTCTGGCTTGGAAAACTGAAAACACTCTAATGGCAGCAAATAGCCATATTTTTGAATGGTGAGTGTTGAGTAACCACTGTATATTTTAGAGCTTTGTAGGAAAACCATTAATTCATTTGCTATTGCTGGATTTGTTACCTATTACACATAATTTTATGGCTATTATTGCAGTTAATTATTCATTTATGACTTGCATACTTCAAAAAGTGTTTGAGGGGCTGAACAAAGGTACATGATACATGACTTATAAAAATAGTTATACAATTTTTTTCTTAAGAGAGACAAACCAAGGGCACCTGGGTGGCTCAGTCAGTTAAGCATCCAACTCTTGGTTTTGGCTTGGGCCACGATCTCAGGCTCTTGAGATCATGCACCTGTGTAGGGCTCACCACTCAATGAGGAGTCGGCTTCCTCTCTCCCTCTGCCACTCCCCCCACTCATGCTTGCTCTCTCTCTAAAATAAATAAATAAATAAATAAATAAATAAATAAACAAACAAATAAATAAATCTTTTAAAGAGTGTGAAGGAGAGAGATGAAATCAAAACAAAAAAAAACAAGCTTGGATCAGAAAGATTTAAAAGTTACTTTCAACCTTAATTTAAAAAATATTTTCTAGCCCTTAAAGCATAGGTTATTTTCAATTTGCTTTCTTAAAATTTTGTCCATACCATTTTCCCATAGATTCTGGCTAAAACAAAAAAATTGTTAGCCTACAGACTGAGCCCAACTGAAAAATCATCCATCCATCCATCCATCCATCCATCCATCCATCTGTCCATCAATCAATCCAAGATCAGTGGTTCGGAGGTCTTATATGTAAGTCATGGATACTTCCCATTTCTCTGAGGGGTAAGAAGGGGTGAAATGGGTTTTTGATAATTTCTGCCTAATCTTCTTTGACCTCAAAGATAAAAACCACCATTGATTTATTTTGGTTGATTAATTAATTGATTAATTTGGTTAATTCACAACTTTGACTCGCAGGTGGGCTTGAGATTTAAACAGTTACAAGTCCTATAAGGAATGCCTGGGGAACTTGGATCCTCCACTCTGGAACTCCTTAGTATTCAGAAACACATGTGGAAAACACTGAACTAAACTGAGATGAAAGACACCTCATGTGCAAAAATCCCTATAACTCCACTGATTCATGGAAAAATTAGAGCTAAAACTCTTCAGTGGGATTTATGAAATAAAAATAATCTTTTAGGAAGCCCACTTGAAGGATAATGTAGATTCAAAGCTTAGGACACAATGAATATAAATATGATGGATACCAATATCTTTCCATATTTTTTTATTTCAACATTTTTTTATTTCAACATTACAGCCAAGTGCCTGTATCTATGTGCTTGAAGATTTTTATGGAACATAGTCAATTAACAGATAAAATCATTTTTCTAGATAGTAATTCAAAAGGCATTGTCATGTCAAAAATATATGCCCAAGGGGAATGATAGACAGGTATCTGCTTGTTTTTACAGATTTTTTTCTTTCTAATATAGGTATCTGTGTATATACAGACACCTAAGATCCTGTGTGGAAACTTCCAAATACATTGACCTGGAAAAAGCCATCCAATAACCTTAGTTCAATAAAGCACCAGGATTAGTTGAACCAAGGAATGATCCTAGAGCCCAGAGTGTGGTTTCTACTCTCCTATAACGTTTTGAACACTTATCATATGCCAAGCTCTGTTCTAAATATTTTATAAATATAAATATAAAAATTTAATCCTCAAGCAACTACACTAGATGGTCTCTATTAGCTCCATTTTACAAATAAGGAAACTCACAGAAAGTTTAAATAAATTGTCAAATGCAGGAGACAGGGTTTGAACCCAGACAGCCTAACTCATAAGCCCATGTTTGTAACCACTTGACCTTTTCATCTTTCCTACCCTCAGCCTCATTTCTGTCCCCAGAGCCATCAGCCCAGCTTTCTCATGGGATTTATATTGGGAGTGAGAGGATAAATCTCAAGGCATTATATTAATAAAGCCAGTTGCTAGCTTGGAAATATTTAAAACGTGTTACAACAAAGCTTTATACTTCAATAGATTCTTCTAAGGTCTTACTGTGTTTCTTTACTCTCAATCACTGACCCAACTGGATTATCTCAGCAGAAATTAGAAAGCGATAATCTACTGTAAACTGACTTAAGAAGAAGAGGAGGAGAACTGCAGTTTTTATTTCTAAAAATAGTCATTTATTATAGTTGTATTAACATGATGTCCTTCTTGCTTTCCACTACCTTAATCTTTATGCCAAAAGGTAAGCCCCAGTGAACTGGGGAGTTTTGCAGAATTCTAGGGAGATATCCTCTGTTCTAAGATAGAGGCATTCTCTTACAAATGTTGGGAGCAGGGGTCATAGTCTATTCTGTAACTATTCGTCATTTCACGACAGTGAGTTAATAGTCATCTTCATCTTTTGACCAAATTAAATTCATTTTTTATTTCATTTCTACATTCCTTAATAACTTATTAAACTCAACACCAAAGAAACAAACAATCCAATCATGAAATGGGCAAAAGACATGAACAGAAATCTCACAGAGGAAGACATAGACATGGCCAACATGCATATGAGAAAATGCTCTGCATCACTTGCCATCAGGGAAATACAAATCAAAACCACAATGATACACCACCTCACACCAGTGAGAATGGGGAAAATTAACAAGGCAGGAAACAACAAATGTTGGAGAGGATGCGGAGAAAAGGGAACCCTCTTACACTGTTGGTGGGAATGTGAACTGGTGCAGCCACTCTGGAAAACTGTGTGGAGGTTCCTCAAACAGTTAAAATATACCTGCCCTACGACCCAGCAATTGCACTGTTGGGGATTTACCCCAAAGATACAAATGCAATGAAACGCCGGGACACCTGCACCCCGATGTTTATAGCAGCAATGGCCACGATAGCCAAACTGTGGAAGGAGCCTCGGCGTCCAACGAAAGATGAATGGATAAAGAAGATGTGGTTTATGTATACAATGGAATATTACTCAGCCATTAGAAATGACAAATACCCACCATTTGCTTCAACGTGGATGGAACTGGAGGGCATTATGCTGAGTGAAGTCAGTCAGTCGGAGAAGGACAAACATTATATGTTCTCATTCATTTGGGGAATATAAATAATAGTGAAAGGGAATATAAGGGAAGGGAGAAGAAATGTGTGGGAAATATGAGAAAGGGAGAGAGAACGTAAAGACTGCTAACTCTGGGAAACGAACTAGGGGTGGTAGAAGGGGAGGAGGGCGGGGGGTGGGAGTGAATGGGTGACGGGCACTGGGGGTTATTCTGTATGTTACTAAATTGAACACCAATAAAAAATAAATTAAAAAAAATAACTAATGATGAGGAATGTGATGTCTAAAGAGGGTGTGAGCTAAGTTCAGTCCCTTTTTCTAAATTCTTCACGGGTTTCTACTAGTACAAATATCTTAATATTTTATCAAATAGATACTCTTCTTTCTTTTTTAAAGATTTCTTTTATTTATTCACGAGAGGCACAGAGAGAGAGAAGGCAAAGACATAGGCAGAGGAAGAAGCAGGCTCCCTCTGGGGAGCCTGGTGAGGGACTTGATCCCAGGACCCCGGGATCATGACCTAAGCCAAACGCAGACACTCAACCACTGAGTCACCCAAGGGCCCCAAGTAGATACTGTTCTTAAAAATAAAGTAATTTTTATTTTAATTTTTAAAGTACTTTAAAGTACTTTAATTTTTAAAGTAATTTTTATTTGAAAAATAACTTATTTAGTATTCTAATGAATACCAAAAATGATAAGGAAGATTCCATTTGACTTCAATTCTTGTGAACACAAGTTTCTAGTGTATGAAAGAAGTGAGAAAAATCCCCAATTTTCACTATTAGTAACATCTTGTACAACAAGAGAAATAGAATTTCTTTGTGAAGAAACAAACATTTAATTCCCCTCATTATTACACACAAGCCAAAATTCACTAATTCTGACTGAAAAATAGGTAGAAATTAATCAACTATTCAATTTCTGTTAAATTCTGTAGTATCAACCTAAAGATGAGAGAGTCTCCAGCTGAAGCCTGAGGCTGAGCTGAGGTAAAATGGAACCTGGGTCAGCCTACCCCCTTTTTTATGGCTAATTGTAAAAATTAGGCACTAAACTCAGATTATTCATTTGAATAGATTGATTGAGGGTATTGATTCCTCCATGTAAGACCAAGGCATGACAGGGATGAAATATGTTTTTTTTATTTCAGGGGCTATTTCTTCTTAGTTTTTTCCTTCTAGAAAAAAAGGTAAATTTTTTCATATTAACAGTGATCAAAAATATACCAAAATATTTACTATGGGAATGATCTCATAGTAGTTTTCTAAAGATTGTGGCAAGCATTAAGTGCTGCTTGCTACTGCTATGGATGAAATTGTGTCTCCCTCCCACTGCTTTCCCACCTTCTTACCATAAAGCCCTCTCTGCCAGTATCATCATGTTTGGAGCTAGAGCTTTTGAAGGTAATTAAGTTTAAATGGGATCATCAAGGTCAGGTCCTAATCCAGTAAGATGGATGGTCTTGTAAGAAGTGGGAGAGATCTGTATGTGTGTACATACATGCATTGAGGACATGCCTTGGGGTACACAGTGAGAAGGCAGCCGCGTGCAAGCAGAAAAAGAGCTCTTACCAGAACCTGACCATGATGATATCCCGAACTCGGAATTCTAAAAATCTGTGTTCTCTCTATATCAAAGACCTTGGGTTAAATATGAAATTAACATGCCTGTGATCACTTACATTTTCTAATATTACCAATGTATAATATAAAGTATATAAGATAATCTTTTGGGAACTGAGTCTCTTTCAAAGAACATTAACAAATAAATTGATAAAGATTTTGTCACATAAAAACCCTTGAGTAGACATAAGGACATATCTCAAAAGCAATATGTGAAAGATGAAAAATGTTCAACTTGTTTTGTCATAATGAACCATTCGAAATAAAAATTCAGCCCTTCAATAGATGCAACTCTCTAGTGGAAAAACAACACTATCTTTATATAAAAATCTTTTTAGTAGAACATCATAGGCTCTGTAAAACCGGCTGAGAGGTAAGCAGCACCCAGGACAATAAATAGTTCTAGTAAGAAAAGGAAAGTCTTCTCCTGTCCCTAATGCTATAATAATTACAAAGATAAAAGAAAAGAAGAAGAACATATTCCCCTTGTAAATTGAATATGAGTGGTCTGCAAGGTCCTAAGAACCAGGAAATGAGTTTGCTATTTGTTAGCATGTCTCTTGGGCTAAGGATGGAAGGGTACAACATGGTATGGAAGGAAGAACATGGCCTTCTGATGAAGGCAGGCCTGGGTTGGAATCTCTTGCATGATTTCCCTATGTATGACTGGACCATTTCTGAGACTTCCTCTGTTCCCATTTTCATCTCTGCAGCCTGTGGATGATAAAAAATATGGGCCTTGGAGGGCTGTGAGAAATATTTTCTTTATTCATGAGAGATACACAGAGAAAGGCAGAGACATAGGCAGAGGGTGAAGCAGGCTCCCTGTGGGGAACCCGATGTGGGACTCGATCCCAGGACCCAGGGATCACGACCTGAGCCAAAGGCAGATGCTCAATCACTGAGAAACCCAGGTGGGTGAGGCATCTGTGATGTTCCTAGTGTGGTTCCCAGCATGCATCCCACATATTTTGGTCTCCCATACTCACCTTGGTTAAATAAAGAGAATGGTAACTAGTCTGCATTTTTAAAATAATGACTTGGCCTTCTATCAGGAGGAAGAGAGTCTTTCATATGGACCTCATGCCAAGGCCTGGACATTCCTTTTCTCTTTGTCCTCCTTATGACATCACCACCTTCAAGGTTACATCTATGGGCAATTTCCCTAGTCTCAAATATATTTTACTACTATCTTTGACTCTGATTTTTTTGATAGCTATACTTGCTTCATTTTTCAATTCACTAAGCATTCTGATCTATTTCTTACCAAGCAGATTGGAGTTAGTTGTTCACTCAATGTAAAGGAAGGGTTGATTTCAATAATGAAAGAATCTAGGTGTTCATGGAATGTTGTATGAAATTCAGGAAAAAAGAGAGAATAGAAATGGTAGCATCACATAGTGAATAAAAGCCTGTGCTTTGAAATAAATAGACCTGATTTCAAATGTAGACTCTGTCCATTACTAATATGGTAACCTGGGCAGATCCATTAGACCTCTGAGCATCAAGGTTCTCCAATATAAAAATACTCCCATCTCACAGGGTCATTGTAAGGTTGGACAAAATTAGGTACATAAAGTTTTTAGCATAATATCTGACATGTAGTAAGCCCCTGATAAATTGTTATTAATGTAACTCAGATGAGTATATCATTTTGCCAAATTATTACTAGCATGTCGTACCTATGACATGGCATAACTGAGATCTAGGGTGAAAGCAGTAAAAAAAAAGAGGGAGTTAGTTTTTTCTCATGACCAAAAAACTTCTTGATATTTTGTTTGTGGGAGTGTTCTTGGTCTTCCACGTTTTGTGAATAATGCAAACAGAGATGGAGTAAGTAAACAGGTGACCTTCCATGACCTGCTCCCACACGTTTATTGAGCAATCATCATGTTCTAGACTGGATATTCAATGCATTTGTGTTCAGGGTTGAGAGGAAAATGCACACAGTCAATTCTTTCTCCTACATTCCATCTATCTGCTCCATCTTTTTTTTAAAAGATTTATTTATTTATTCATGAGAAACACAGAGAGGAGAGAGAGAAAAACAGAGACACAGGCAGAGGGAGAAGTAGGCTCCCTGCAGAGAGCCTGATGTGGGACTCAATCCTGGGTCTCCAGGATCATGCCCTGAGCTAAAGGCGAAGCTAAACCCCTGAGCCACCCGGGCTACCCTGCTCCATCTTTCCTTTTTACTAAACTGCTAAGATAGAGCCCTGATACCATCCATCAGGACTATTGCCTCCCCTAACTACTCTCTCTGATTCCACTCTTGCTTACCCATCCATCTATTATCTAGCAACAGTCAGAAAAATTTGCTGGAAATATAAATCAGATTTGGTCAGTCCCCTAATTACAAATCCTTTGGCAAAATATTTCCACTTTTTTACCATGGCCTGTGAAGACCCTGTGTGACTAGACCCCTGAGCATAGTATCATATCTGATAGCATGGCCTATGCTCTGGGCTCTAGTCAAATCAGGCTTCCCTGAGCCCCTCTCTCTGAGGGTCAGGTTGTACCCACGTAGACCTGCAAGTCCCTCAGCCTCGATGGCTCAGGCACATTGTCTGGGAATGTGGCTGCTTCTCCTCTCATAGATTTGGTTTTAATGCTCCACCTCAGAGAGGCCCTCCTAGACTATTCCTCTCTAACACGTTCCCACCCTCTCCGCACAGCCCCCTATCCACCTTCTATCAGCAGCACTAATCATTATCATTCCCCCTCTTATTTTATCATTTGTAAGTCCCAGGCAGGAGAGACATTGGTCTGTCACATTGTCAATTGTATTTGCTGCAGGGACATGACACAAAACAAGACCTCCAGAAGTACTCATGGAATGAAGGACTCAAGCATTGGCAAACACAAAAGGGAAAAAATGTTATGTTTTCGTATAGTAAGGGTTAATGGGAATGCAATTTTTTTGAGATTCACAAGAGCACGAAACATGGTACACCTACTTGGTATTAGACATCAGTAATAAATCGCTGTACAAGAAAAGCTGCCACTTCTGCCTCCTCCAGCCTTTCTTGAGCTCAACGGGGCCATGGATGAGCAAGGTACGAGTGGCACCCTCAGATGATGTAGTGCTTTCGCTGTGGGTGTCCACCTCCACAGACGAGGTCTTCCTGCAAGACATCAAACACAGAGCAGTTAGTTACTGGTCAAATACACAATATAGTTTAATGCCAAGTTTCAAGGTTCACACAACACTAAAATGTAGTCTCAACCCCCAAAGCAGAGCTCCAGAGCTCAGAATCAGGGATCCCTGAGTTACAGAAAGCTATAGAAAGAGGTGAGGTCACTTGGGAAACTGATGCAGAGGGAGGACAGTTTCAAGGACAAAGCCCTTGGGCATGCGAACACTTAGAGGTGTGGTGGAGAAAGCTGCAGAGCTAATTGTGAGCCATTAGGTAGGCGAGAGCCAAGAAGCCAAAGGTAGAGCAGATTACAAGAAGGAGAATGAACAACAACAACAAACAGGACAACTTGTGGCCTAATATAAAATAAAACAACGTGTGAAGAATTAATTACAAATTGCTTTTATGTTAAGATAAAATGAAGATAACTGAAGATCCTGGAAGTTGACCCCCATCTTATCTAATTCAATATTCAAAATTGGGGTAAAAATTCTCAAAGATCAACAAAAATATTGGAAACCTCAGAAAGTTTCTGAACACAAGAGTTTAGCTATTACTTGGCTGAGCTCTGACAGGACTTCCTGGTCAAAATAGGTAATAAAACAACTCAATTGAGCAGAGTGTAAAAATTCTTTCATAACTAGGACAGGTATTTTCATAGACCCACTGAAAACTGTCTCACAGAGAGAGAGAGTTGGCTCTCTCATGGAGCCAAGAAAGTGTCTCCGCCTCCCCCAAGGATGTATAAAGCCTGCTCCCTTCTGCTCAGCAGCACTGAATCTTATGAACAGGAGCAGCTTCTCAGGAAGCTGGTGCTGGAGTTACTAATTAGTTTCTATGTATTAGAGGAAACAAAAGAAAAGAACAGTTCCTGTTATTGCCGGTCTGTTTGGATGGTCAGAAATAGTGGATCAGAAGACTACCTCATGCGCTGAAGCCTTGAATGTCCACCTGTAAGCTCAGCGTGCTTTCTGATTGACGGGAACATCCTTTTCTCTTCAATTCGCGGGACGGGAAATCGAGTGAGTCTACAGCACTTGGCAGAGTACTGTCAAATGCTTGAAGCCTGAAGATTCCGCAGCGGTCCGCGGTCACTGCCATTATGATGTCACATATTCAAAGCTCATGTTGTAACTGCCAAACTGACATACTGGTTTCCTTATCTTGGCCTCCAAGTTTTGACTTTTTAAAAGTAATCATTTTATTTTGAGATAACTGTAGATTCATTTGCAGCTGTAATAAATAACACAGAGAGATGACATCAGTTTTTTTACAGATGGAGTCTTCCAGAGACACTTGCATCACCACAAGGGTCCTTCCTATTCCCCGATTACAACCACACAAATTTCTTTCCCCCTCCACCACCTCTTTAATCCCTGGCAATCACAAATCTGTTCACCATGTGTATAATGTTGCCATTTCAAGAATGTTATACAGATGGGATCACATAGTTTATGAAATTTGGGGATTTCCTTTTTCCCATTTGATGTAACTGGAGATTCATCTAGATGGCTGCAAGGATTCACAGTTCATTTCCTGGTGTCCCTTAGTAGTACATCATGATATGGATGTATCACAGTTTGCTTAACTACCTGTTGAAGGAGTTCGAAGTGTCTGCAGGTTTTGGCTGTCACTAATAAAGCTACTATAAACATCTGTGTACAGGTTTTTGTGTCAGCGTGAAGTCTTCACTTCTCTGGGCTAAATGCCCAGGATGGGAAGAGCCAGGTCATATGCTAGGTATGTTTTTTTGTTTTTGTTTTTGTTTTTTTTTTTTTATAGTTTTATTTTTTATTTCTTAGGAACTGTCCAACTGTTTTCCAGAATGGCTGTGCCATTTCACATTCTCCCCAGTACTGTGTGAGTCATTCAGTTTCCCCTCATCCACACGAACATTTGGTGTTGTCATTTTTTATTTTAGCTATTCTGATAGCTGTGTAGTGTGATATCTCACAGTGGATTTCACTTGCATTTCCCTAATGGTTAGTGATACTAACCATTGATTTGCCACCTGGACATCTCCTTCAGTGTCAAAGCACCTACAGGAGCCTGTTAAAAACATGTTACATGAAGACAGTGTTCCCTTTCCACTAGGAAACTGATGGTTTTACAGATTAGGAGGCTCCTGCGCATACAGGTTGGACTCTGAATCCAAGCAGCCGTGACATAATATGAAGGATTCAAATCCAACTGACTCAGGAGGTCACACAGCCTCTTGTGAGGGCCCCCCACCCCCACCATGGACAGTGTCTTTCTTTGACAACTGTGGAGGACAGAAATTTGATCCTACAGACAAAGTTTGTGGTTTCCCTTACAGGCTCCTGTAACAGGCATGTGAAAACCTATCTTTTATGCCCCACTAGACTCTATGGACCTCAAGGAAAGAGTCTATGTCTGATTTATTATTAAATTCACACAAACATTGGCACATCAGAGGAATAAAAAAATTCTGTATTGAACAAGTGAATGAAATAGTTTTCTGGCAGGGATGGACAGGGAAAAAGGCATGACATAAAATAGTCTTTCTCTTATTTACTTTATTCATTCAACAGATAGTGTTTGGACCTGTACTAGGAGAAAGGCACTTGATAGGTCTGGGCAACAGGGAGCCAGGCCCAACTCCTAAAAACAGGATTTAAGTGAGGAGGGGGAAGACAGATATTAAACAGAGAATGTCATCAATAACTGCCTAACACAACCTCTGGAAAGTACTGCAGAGGAAAATTAAAGATTGAGGTGAGAAATTTAGGGAGGGACTTGACACCTGATTTCAATTATGGAGAGGAAGGCTTCTTTGACGAGCTCATTTGAAATGACCTTTAAAGAATAACTTGGGATTACTTAGAAGAGAGAAAGAGGAAGGAAGGGGGAAGGGAGGGAAGATACATTTGTCAGTTGAAGGGACAGAATGTGACTAACTGATGTTTCAGAAACATGGAAGACTTTGCTGGATTGGAGACACAGGCAGAAGGTTCAGGAGAGTGAAATCGGCCTGTAAATTAGGTAGAGGTGAGAGCACAAGTCCTGGTAGTCCTTTTAGACTTTATTAAGGCTTCTCATCTTAAAACCAAACTAACACAGAAGTGGCATGTAGATAGTGGCCTCCAGGCTTCTCACCACATTTATTTATTTTTAAAAAATATTTTATTTATTTGAGAGAGAGAGAGAGAAAGAGACAGAGAGAGAGAGAGAAAGAGACAGTGCATATGCACAAGAGGTGGGGGCGGAGAGAGAGAGAGAGAGGAAGAAGCACAAATGGTGCTGAGTGTGGATTCTGAGCTGTGGCTCTGTCTCATGACCCTGAGATCATAACCCTGAGCCAAAATCAAGAGTCAGAAAGTTAACCAAGTAAGCCACCAGGCACCCCTTCTCACCACTTTTAAAGGACAAGTGCTAGTCTGGCCATGCTTGACTGTATTTAGAACCATGGAGGCTCATTGGGCAACACTTTCTGGCCTCCCATCAAGCACCTGTCAAAATCTATTTCAGGTAAAAAATAATCTATTTCAGGTAAAAAATATAGGCAGACTTATCTCTGCACCTTCCCCAATTCTCAGATTATGTCCCATTCTCTGCATCTCCCTTCAGAGAGGTTAGAGATTTAGAGGCCGGGAAAACTTCTCTCCTTTTAGAATCTCGTCCTGTTGATCAATTCTGATATGCATCAGACTCACTTGGGAGGCTTTTCAGGCACTCATTCTGAAACTGCCTCCCCCAGAGGTTCTGATTCATCAGATCTGGAAAAAGCTCTTTGAGTGATTCTTACATGTAACCAGGATTGTGAGTCACTGGTTTTAAGGAATTAATTGAGAAAGATACAGTGTTTGATAGTATCTTCTCCTTGTAGTAAAGCAAAGGAGAGAAAAGTTTGTCTGAGAAAGATAAAGGGAGCTTCTTTTACCAGGTCACAGTTACCTTTGCAGTAATAGCTAAAGCTTAATTTCTCCCATAATACCATTGTGATTTATTTTAATTTGATGAATGAGCTCTAAATAGAATAATAATGATAGGGTCTGTTTTCTTTTTTAAAGACTTTATTTATGTGTTTATTCATGAGAGACACAGAATGAGAGAGAGAGAGAGGCAGAGACACAGGCAGAGGGAGAAGCAGGCTCCATGCAGGGAGCCCGATGTGGGACTCCATCCCGGGTCTCCAGGATCATGCCCTGGGTTGAAGGCAGCGCTAAACCGCTGAGCCACCCGGGCTGCCCTGGTCTGTTTTCATCTATTTCACCGAACACCTATGTTTTCAGCCTAAATATCAAATAGAAGAGATACTTTAAGGTGATCATTATGCCCATAATACCATATTATTGATCTATTGTCAATTTTTGTCAATACCATACTGTTTTGATTATTACAGCTTTGTAATATATCTTGAAATCTGGGACCGTGATACCTCCAGTTTTTTTTTTTTTTCTTTTTCAAGATTGCTTTGGCTATTTGGGGTCTTTTGTGGTTCCATGCATGCTTATGAATTACTTGTTTTAGTTCTGTGAAAAATACTATTGGTTCTTTGATAGGGATTCCATCAAATCAGTAGATTATTTTGAGTATGGAACATTTTATTAATACTTGTTCTCTCATCAATAAGCATGGAATATTTTTCCATTTGTGTTGTCTTCAATTTTTTTCAATATATATATATATTGAATGTCTTCAATTTTTTTCAATATATATATATATATATACACGTCTTTCACTTCCTTGTTTAAATTTATTTCTAGGTATCTTATTTTTGGTACAATCATTAATGGGACTGTTTCTTAATTTCTCTTTTTGTTCTTCATTATTAGTGTATTGAAATGCAGTGGGTTTCTGTATATTGGTTTGTATCCTGTGACTTTCCTGAACTCATTTATCAGTTCTAGTCCATTTTTGGTAGAATCCTGAGGGTTTTCTACATATAGTATCATGGCACCTGCAAATAGTGAAAGTTTTACCTCTTCCTTACCCATTTGGATGCCATTTATTGCTTTTTCTTGTCTGATTGCTGGGGCTAGGACTTCCAGTACTATGCTGAATAAAAGTAGTGAGGGTGGAAATCCTTGTTTTGTTCTTGATCCTGGGGAAAAGCTCTCACTTTTTCACCACTGAGTATGACATTAGCTATAGTTTTTTTCACATATGGTCTTCATTCTGTTGAGGTATGTTCCCTCTAAACCTACTTTGTTGAGTTTGTATCATGAATGGATGTTGTACTTTTAAATGCTTTTCTGCATCTATTAAAATGATCATGGATTTGACCCTTCTCTTGTTGATGAGATGTATGATGTTAATGGATTTGTGAATATTGAATCACATTTGCATACTAAGAATAAATCGCACTGGATCATGGTAAATGACTTTTTTAATGTATTGGTGGATTTGGTTGGCTAATACTTTGTTGAGGATTTGTACATGTATGGTCCTTAACCTCCACGTGTTTGAAGGCCTTCCAAGCTTCTTGTTGTGATTTAGTTCTAATTTCAAGGCATTATGGTCTGAGAATATGCAGGGGACGATCCCAATCTTTTGGTATCGGTTCAGACCCGATTTGTGACCCAGTATGTGGTCTATTCTGGAGAAAGTTCCATGTGCACTTGAGAAGAATGTGTATTCAGTTGAGTTTGGATGTAAAGTTCTGTAGATATCTGTGAAATCCATCTGGTCCAGTGTATCATTTAAAGCTCTTGTTTCTTTGGAGAAGTTGTGCTTAGAAGACCTATTGAGTGTACCAAGCACTATTAGATGTCACCAAGTATAAGTGTATTATTATCAAAATATGTCTTAATTTTGGTTATTAATTGATATATTTGGCAGCTCCCACATTCGGGGTATATATATTGATAATTGTTAAGTCCTCTTGTTGGATAGATCCTTTAAGTATGATATAGTGTCCCTCTTCATCTCTCACTACAGTCTTTGGGGTAAGTTTTAGTTTATCTGATATAAAGATGGCTACCTCTGCTTTCTTTTGAGGACCACTTGAATGGTAAATGGTTCTCCAACCTTTTATTTTCAGGTTGTAGGTGTCCTTCTGTCTAAAATGAGTCTCTTGTAGACAGCAAATAGATGGGTCCTGCTTTTTTATCCAGTCTGAAACCCTGCGCCTTTGATGGGGTCATTAAGCCCGTTCACATTCAGAGTTACTATTGACAGATAGGAGTTTAGTGTCATCATGATATCTATTCAGTCCTTTTTTTGTGGATTGTTCCACTGAACTTCTTCTTAAAGGGGAATTTTAAGAGTCCCCCTTAAAATTTCTTGCAGAGCTGGTTTGGAGGTCACATATTCTTTCAGTTCCTGCCTGTCTTGGAAGCTCTTTATCTCTCCTTCCATTCTGAATGAGAGCCTTGCTGGATAAAGTATTCTTAGTTGCATGTTCTTCTCATTTAGGACCCTGAATATATCCTGCCAGCCCTTTCTGGCCTGCCAGGTCTCTGTGGAGAGGTTGCTGTTACCCTAATATTCCTCCCCATAAAAGTCAGGGCTTTCTTGTCTCTTGCTGCTTTAAGGATCTTCTTTTTGTCTTTGGAATTTGCAAGCTTCACTATTAAATGTTGAGGTGTTGAGGGGTTTTTATTGATTTTAGGGGGGGATCTCTCTATTTCCTGGATCTGAATGCCTGTTTCCCTTCCCAGATTAGGAAAGTTTTCAGCTAGGATTTGTTCAAGTTTTATCAATTTGGTTGATCTTTTTAAAGAACCAGCTCCTGGTTTCATTGATCTGTTTTATTGGTTTTTTTGGTTCTATTTCATTTATTTCTGCTCTAATCTTTATTATTTTATTTCTTCTGCTGGTTTGGGGTTTTATTTGTTCTTCTTTTTCCAGCTTCTGTAGTGTAAGGTTAGGTTAATACTTTTCTTGCTTCTTGAGGTAGGGCTGGATTGCTCTAAAGTTCCCTCTTAGAACAGCTTTTGCTGGATTTCAAAGTTTTTGGACCAGTGTGTTTTCATTTTCATTGGTCTCCAAGTATTTTTAAACTTCTTCTTTGATTTCTTTGCTTAAAATTTTAAATCTTTGATTACATGTGTTCATCAGAAAACATTATGTAATGGCAAGAGCACGAGGTCTGGAATCAAATTACGTAGTTTTAATCCTTCCTCATAATTTACTACCTACATGACACTGGGTAAACTAGTTACACTTCTGAAGCCTCACTGTTATCATTTATAAAATCCGGATGGTGATAAAAGCACCTGCTTCATAGGGCTGTTATGAGAATTAAATGAGATCATACCGCAGAAATCTTAGTATGATATCTAACAGAGTAATCCTTCAAATGATTTACTTATGCTTATAGGAGACAATGAGACTTTTTATTCAGAAATAGTAACAATATCATGAGTATTCTCCATGACCAAAGATAGGGAGAGATTGTAGTAATGCCAATTGAGTAATGCAAATTGCCAAGTTCTTTGCCAGGCAGTTTATGGACATCATCTCATTTCCTTGCAGCAGGTTTGTGAGGTAAGAATCATTATTTCCACTTTATAGTTGGAAAAACTGAAGTTTAGTAAAGTTAAGGCACTGAAAACCACATACCTAATAATTCATAGAGTCAAGTTTGTCTAATTTCAAAGTCCTATAATATTTCCTTGCCTAAAGAATGTTTCCCTCCTGGAAGAGGAAAGAAAATATATTTTAAGCCACATCCCATTTAGGTTGGCTCACAAATTATTTAACTTAAACATAAGTGAGTGTTTTCATCAACTGTCAGTGTTTACGTAAGGTGCCCATGTCCCACTCTGTCTCTTCTCCCGGAAATGGCTGGTTGTGGATCCCAGAGCCACTGCTAGTACCATGAACTGACTGTCAGACAGGAAATTTGCAAAGCTCTCAATGTGGATAGGAGATTCCTGGGACTTTACAGAACAAGATCTTAGGTTTTAGACAGGCTGGGAGTAAGAGTCAGGACTGTGAAAGCCTAATGATTCCCCTCCCAATGTCCAGTGGTTCACATCTCATTGATAGATACCAGGCTATGAATTTGTGGCTAAACATTTCCACTGCCTTCTAAGCTTGATACCCATCCTGGATCAGTATTATGAGTAATCTCTATCCTGATTCTGGCACTCTGAATTTTCTACTACCACTAATTGATCTCTATAAAGAAGGAAAAAAGGGATGCCCAGGCCTTGGCAGTTGAGTGTTCACTCTACTACCCTTTGCTGCCCTCTACTGACCATATCTGGAAATTACATTTAACCTTCCAGGTCCATGTCCCAAAGCAGATAGAGATACTGCAGTGAGTGAAACCAGGCACACAAAATTTGAGATGCACCAAAAAACTAAGTAAATAAGATATGATATTTTAATTTAATATTTTTAGAAGTCAATTTTCAAAAGATACATGATGAACAAACTACCAAAATGTACCCTAAAACAGTACTACTAGCTTATGTGTACAAAGACCCTGCCATCCATCTTTTCATTCAAGAAAGAAGTCTAATACCACAGTAGAAAATCATGCTACCAGTGCTGATGAACCTTTTTCATCACTCGCATATTTGGGAAAAAGACCCATAAAATTTAGAATAAACCAAAAAAAAAAAAAAAAGGTGCAAGTGGAACAGATATTATAACAGTAGACTCCTGAGGAAAACAAGAGAAAGGAAAAAAAATTAAGAAAACAAAACCAACTAACATCTTTAGAGTCAAGAAGCCAAAAAAGAGGTGGCTATGAAATAAGAACAAAGGCAGATAAATATTTCTTGTATATTAAAAGTATCATCGACCAAATTGAATTTAATAGAAAGTCTTGAAGATTGAGTTCAAGGAATCCCATTTGACCTTGGCACTTGGAACATTCATCTTTCAGTTTTCCTGACCTAAGGTTACCCTTTTTTTCTCAGTAACTAGAGCTATTTAGTCCTTCAGTAAGGAGTAATTTTAATCATTGGAATAACGGAAATGCTATTTTAATTTGTAGAATCAACATACAAACAAAGCTTGGAAGACAACAACTGTAAAAGAGAATCTGACTAATAGTAACACTGATAATATGAAACAATGGAAGTCTGAATATTAAAGCAGCAGAGAGATATGGAAGATAATGTCACAGATTTTTCTCACCTATTTATTTATATAGCAAGAAATCAATTATATACTGTCTAAAATTGATGTAACAAAATAGAGTTTAAGTATACTCTTTAAAATGATAATCACCAGAAATATCAAAGCAATGTAACTGGAAAAACATAGACATGGATGGATCAAAGAAATAAGTTTCTCATCTTCCAATAGATGCTATCTAAAGTTGATAAACAAGATAAAAGGAGAAATCAAGTATTAACATATATTTCAGAGGTACTGTGATAACCACCAGGAGAACAGAAAATACTTAAAAACAGGGAGCTGGAAATGAGTCGGGGAACAAGTTCAGGCTGAGAATTTACTTTTCACTTGGTATCATTCTCTACTGCTTGATTTTTAAAACGTGTGTATGTATTAATTTTAAGTTGAAAAGTTAGAAGAAACAAAACCAACTCAACTTTTTGCAGCTGCAGCTCTTGGCAACCCACTTCCTTCCCATCTGCAATCTCTCTCCTCACACCAGTAGTCAGATCCTATGGAGGCAGGAAGGAATAAAAGAGACTAGAAAAGTTTTCCTGTTCCATGAATATGTAAGTTTTTTTTGGAATCCTTTTTGGTTGTGCTTGGGTGGTTCCTATCTTTTCAATGGTGGAACTCTTTGGAATACTAACTTTTGACTACTTTAATCTGGTTGATATCTAGAATCTCCTGAAAGTTTGCTAAACTTTGGTATCCTTTCCTTTTCCTGCTTTGACAAAAGCCTACTCCTGCGTCATTGCTCCTTACTGTCGATCACAGTATTTATTTTTTCTTAGAATCTGGATTCTGGCCAACTACTGCTTTGCCGGGGCCCAACTCAACCTGCCTAGGTAGGAATGAAATGTCTGTGGAAAAGAGATGACAATTATCATTTTCAGAATAAATGAAACGTCATATACTAGTAAGTTAAACATAGTACTAAGGGAGTAGGGTGATGTTCATCATCCCATTCCTCATGCATTTACAGAGGAGAGTGTACTTCCCTGTTCTAGAGAGAACAGACTTGGAAGAATTTGGGAGTAGAGGTTTCTCTAGACTTGTGGTCTCACAATCTTGTACCAAAGTAGCCAAAACATGAGACACAAGACACAAAAAAATGAAGAAACCAGAATACCTATCTATATTTTTGAAGAAGGCAATAATGTCTCAAATGTCACTCTCTGAGAGAAAGTAGGTAATATATATGGGAGACCCGGGACACATCACCAAAACAAAACAATAACAACAGCAAAAGCAAAGGAATACCTATATTAATATGTGGAAGCACAACTATTGATGGGCACTTTCTGCTCAGTCATACAGATTCACAGGCCGTGGATTCAGTGCTGGTGCAGCTGGCTGGCTTGCCACCAGACTGAGACCAGGTCCTCGCTGTCTCCAGCATAGGTGCTACTAAGTTATCTCTGCTGTGCTCTGATAGCAGTGTCAGGTGACATTACATAGTCACTTAAGTGGGGTACCACAGTTTTGTTTGTGACAACTTCTATAGTGGACAGTTTCTTTTGTGATTGCTGACCCCTTGGAGACTAGAACTAATTAGAGATTTGAAGCAACTTTGAAGAAGCTGAAGAAGCTATACTCATTCCTGTGAAATCCCAGGACACAGCTGCAGCTATAGGAACCTTGGCTCTGAGTAAAAGCCTCTGGCTGACACTGAGCCAATTGTATAAAATGGAGAGTGAGAGCATTTGGACTTTAAATAAAGCTCATAGAGCTTTTATTTGCAAGGGGATTTAGTTTGTGGGGAAGTTGAGTAACAAAAATGAGTTTCATATTGTTCAAATTTGGGACATTTTAATATGGATATAGTTCTCTGTATTCATATCATAAAGTCTGGTGAGCTATTTTGGACAACATGACTGGGCATAATTAGTGATAAGAAATAGAATTAGAGAGTGAACTTTCAGCTTAGTACTATCTGACTCATGGTGCTAGTCTTTTATGGGCAAAAAGCAAAATGCCCTTCAAGAAGTCCCAGAAGGACTCTGTGTAGGGAGAAGCAGATTGGGGACTGTGTGTGAGCAAGCAGCACTGTGAGCATACACCACTCGGTGAGAGGGACAGCTGCCTGGTCCCCTTCTGATGCCTGAGTACAAAGGGTTATGACATGTTTCTCAGCCTTCCATCATGTGTACACCACCTTCATGACTTTTCTACAAATACATGTTTTTAAGTATTCAGCATGGACTTTACAATCTTTGCTCAGGGTAATATGTGTTAAAACATGTTAGGAAAAAAAACAGGTATCTTTCTGACTACAGATGAAAATACATACATAATTACTAAAACTGAAAAAAATATGCCTGTGAGTATGCTACTTAAACAACTCACATGATGCCAGTGGAACCCACAATGTAATATATTTAAAAAATTAAAAAGCTGGCAAACATTCAGAGGGATGCGCGTTATTCCCCTCTTCAGGATTCGACTCCAATCCTGATGACAGAACATGGTGTTGGAGAAGAGATTTGGGGTCGCTCTCTTCACTTTCTCACACCATCCCAAGCAACGTAGAACAGACCTTTTTTAAGACCTATAGAAGCTGTGAGAGCTTTTGTACTTAAAGTGTTTCTTGGTCCCCTATTGGAGTGGGCTTGAGTGAGGACAACTGCAGTTTGGCCATCCCATGGCTTGTTTATGGAGATGCAGTAGCAAACCCTGTTTTGCATGAGGTCTAAGCCTCTACCCAGCTTACCAGGGAACCCTATCATTTGGATGATAACATACATTTCAATTGCCTTCTGTCTCCCCTTTCTCAAACTGGTTCCAACCCGTAAAGAAGTGCAAATTCCAACACAGCATGTAGTTACAAAAACAAGTGAAAGAATGAGAGAAGAAAACATTGATGGAAGAAAATGCATGATGCTATTATACAGCAAAAATACTATGTATATATAAAATTTAATGATAGCTTATTTTGAAAAAGTGTTTTTAAAAAATGAATGCAACTCAATACTCAAATAGTGTTGAGTTCTCCTTCCCCAACTTGCAGGTAGAGTCATGTAGTATTCCAGTC
>NW_023331140.1:0-49913 GCF_011100685.1 Canis lupus familiaris | reverse complement strand
AGAGTATCAGGTCCCAATGATGCCTGGGTGAGGACCAGAGTACTAGGGCCATGCAGGCCCAGATGGGGAACAGAATCACTAGGTCCTGGTGAGGCATAGAATAAGACCACAATCAAGTATCAGGTGTGCCCCTTGTGGGAACCAGAGCCACTCTATCCAGCTGAGTCCTAGGTCCATGTGAGCCCCACGTCAGGACCAGATTCATCAGGTTGAATTGAGGCATAGCTGGGGACAAGAGTCACCAGGTCTCTGTGGCCTAGGTGGGGCAAGATTGCAGCAGTTCTGAGTTAGGTCAAGTGGGGACGAGAGACACCAGTCCAAGTGAGGCCAAACTGAGGACCAGAGTCACCAGATCCAGGTGAGGTCCATGTTGGAAAGAGAGTCACCAGGTCCAGGAGAGGTCCAGGTGGGGACCAGAGTCACCAGATCCAGGTGAAGTCCAGGTGGGGACCAGACTCACCAGATCCAGGTGAAGCCCAGGTGGGGACCAGAGTCACTAGGTCCAGATGAGGCCCAGGTGAGGATCAAAGTTACCAGATACACGTGAGCCCCCGGTGGGGATCAGAGCCAAAAGGTCCACGTGAGGCCGGCTTGGGGACCATCGTCAACAGGTCTACGTGAGGCCCAGGTGTGGAACAAAGTAATCATGTCCAGGTGAGTCCCCGGTGGTGAGAAGAGTCACCACGTCCAGGTGAGGACCAATTGGGGACCAGGATCACCAGGTACAGGGGAGGCCCTTGAGAGAACCCAGAGTCAACAGTTTGAGGTCAGGCGCAGGTGGCAACCAGGGTCAGCAGGTCCAAGTCAGGCCAAAGTGGGGTTCACAGTCACTAGGGCAAAGTGAGAACCAGAGGGGACCAGAGTCACCTTTCCAGGTGAGATCCAGTTGTGGAATACAGTCACCGGGTCCCAATTCTGCACAGTTGAGGACCATGGTCAACAGGGCCAGGTGAGGCCCAGATGGGGACCGGAGTCCCCAAATTCAGGTGAAGCCCAGGTGGGGACCACAGTCACCAGATCCAGGGTAGTCTCGGTGGACACCAGAATCACCAGGTCCTGGTGACGTGCAGGTGGCAACCACACTCACCAAGTCCCGGTGAGGCCCCGGTGGGGACCAGAGTCACGAGGTACATGAGAAGCTAGTAACACTGCAGCCACCAGGTCCACATGATGTCCATGTGGGAACGAGAATTACAAGTTACAGGTGAGGAGCAGGTGGGGATCCGAGTCACCATGTCCAGGTGAGACCCAGGTGGGAACCAGTGTCACCATGTCCAGGTGTGCCCAGTGAAGACCAGAGATAGGTCGGCTGGGTCATGTTTTGAACAGTGTAACCATATCCTGATGCTACCCAGGTGGGTACCAGAGACACCAGGTCCTGGTGAGGCCCAGGTGTAACCGGAGACATGAGGTCCAGGTGAGGTCTCGATGGGAACCACAGTCACCAGGTCAGGTGAGCCCATGCATAGGATCAGAGTCACCAGGTACAGGTGAGGCCCAGGTGGAGCCAGAGTCACCTGGTACAGAAGAGGCCAAAGTCAGGACCAGAGTTACCAGGATCAGGTCACTCCCAGTGGGTAATACAGTAACCATGTCCCAATGATGCCCTAGAATCAGAGTCACCAGGTCCAGTGAGGCGCAGGTGGGGAGAATATTCACTAGGTCCAGGTGAGGCCCAGATGAGGACCAGAGTCACCAGGTCTAGTTGACGCCTAGAGGGGTACCAGATTCACCTGGTCTAGGGGACATCCAGATGGGGACCAGAGTCACAATGTCAGGGTGAGGCCCAGAGGGCATCCAGAATCATCATGTCCAGGTGAGGTTCAGGTGTGGACAGAGTATCCAGGTCATAATGGTCGCACATGTGAGGGCCAGAGTCACCAGATCTGGGGTGAGGCCCAGTTAGGAGCAGAGTCACAAGTTCCAGTTGAAGCCAAGAAGGGAGCCCACAGCAATCAGGTCCAGGTGGGGATCAAGTCACCATGAATGGGTGAGGCGCAGATGGGGATCAGATTCACCAGGTCCAGGTGATTCCCAGGTGGTGACAAGGGTTACCAGTTCCGGGTGAGGACCAGGTAAGGACCAGATTCACCAGGTCCAAGTGAGGCCCACGTGAGACCTGTGTCACCAGGTATGGGTGAGTCCCAGGTGACAAGCCCACTCACCAGGTCTAGGTGAGGCCAACCTGCAGGCCATGCAGAGGAACCGTGTCCCGATGATGCCCAGGTAGGGACCAGAGGTACGAGGTCCAGGTGACGCCAACCTGCAGGCCATGCAGAGGAACCGTGTCCCGATGATGCCCAGATAGGGACCAGAGTTACCAGGTCAAGAGGAGGCCAACCTGCAGACCATTATGGGAACCATGTCCCGATGTTGCCCACGTAGGGACCAGAGTCACCTTTCCAAATGAGGCCCAGATGGAGCATATTCACTAGGTCCAGGTGAGGCCCAGTTGAGGACAAGAGTCACCAGAACTGGTTGAGCCCTAGAGGGGTTCCAGAATCACCTGGTCCAGGTGACATCCAGATGGGGACCAGATCACCAGGTCAGGGTGAGGCCCAGAGAGGTCCCAGAGACATCATGTCCAGGTGAGGCTCAGGTGTGGAAGAGAGTAACCAGGTACCAATGATGCCCAGGTGAGGACGAGAGTCACCAGGTCTGGGTGAGGCACAGATAGGATCAGAGTCACCAGTTCAAGGTGAGGGCAAGAAAGAGTCCAGAGCAAACACGTCCAGGTGGGGAACATAGTCACCAGGACTGGGTTAGGCCCAGATGGGGACCAGATTCACCAGGTCAAGGTGAGGCCCAGGTTGTGACAAGATTCCCAGGGTCTGGGAGAAGACCAGGTAAGGGCCAGATTCACCAGGTCCAAGAGGCCCACGTGGGGACCTGAGTCACCAGGTATGGGTGAGGACCAGGTGGCATCCCACTAACCAAGTCCAGGTGAGGCCAACCTGCAGGCCAGAGTCACCAGATCCAGGTGAGGCCCTAGTGGGGCCAGAGTCACCAGGTAAATGTGAGTCTACAAGTACACCACAGTCACCAGGTCCAGGTGTGATTCATGTGGGAACGAGAGTCACAAGGTCCAGGTGAGACCCAGGTGTGGATGACAGTCTCCAGGTCCAGATTGAGGCCTAGGTGGGGGGACCAGAGTCATCGGGACGAGTTGAGTCCAAAGTATGGAGCAAAGTTATCATGTCCAAGTGAGGCCCAGGTGGGGAACAGAGTAAAAATGTCCCATAGATGCCAGGTGGGAAAAGAGTCACAAGGTCCAGACGAGGCCTAAGTGAGGAGTAGATTCACCAGGTCCTGTTGAGGCCCAGTTGAGTATCAGTGTCCCCAGCTCTGGGTGATTCCCAGAGGGGGACCAGAGTCACCCGGTTCTGGTGTGAGTCAGGTGCGGACCAGAGTCACCACGTCAGGATGAGGCCCAGAGGGGAACGAGAATCACTAGGTCCAGGTGAGGCCCCGATGTGGAACTGAGAAAACAGGTCCCATGATGCACATATGAGGACCTGAGTCACCAGGCCCAGGGGAGGTCCCTGTGGGAACCAGTCACCTCGTCCAGGTGAGGCCCAGGTGGGACCACAGTCACCAGTTCCAGGTGAGGCCCAGGTATATAAGAGAGTATCCAGGTCCCAATGATGCCCAGGTAAGGTCCAGAGTCAACAGGTCCAGGAGAGGCCCAAATATGGATCAGAGTCATTGTGTTCCAGGGGAGGCCAGATGGAGACCACAGGAACCAGGTCCAAAAGAGCCCCATATGGGAACCAGAGCCACCAGATCCAGGTGAGGTCCAGGTGGGACCACAGTCACAAAGTCCAGGTGAGGCGCAGGTGGCAACAGGATTCACCAAGTCCAGGTGAGCCCAGGTGGCGACCAATCACCAGATCCAGGTGCGGATCAGCTAAGACCAGATTCACCAGGCCCCATGTGAATCTCAAAGGGGTGACCAGAGAAACCAGGTAACGGTGAGGCCCAGAGGGAGAATCAGAGTAACCAGTTTAGTTAGAGGCCGAGAATGGGACAAGAGGTCCCTGGTCAAAGTGAGGCCCAGGTGTGGAATAGAGTATCCAGGTCCCAAAGATGCCTGGGTGAGGACCAGAGTCTCTAGGGCCATGCAGGCCCAGATGGGGAACAGAATCACTAGGTCCAGTGAGGCAATAGAATAAGACCAGAGTCAGCAGTATCAGGTGAGCCACTTGTGGGAACCAGAGCCACTCTACCCAGCTGAGTCCCAGGTCCATGTGAGGCCCACGTGAGGACCAGATTCATCAGGTCGAATTGAGGCATAGTTGGGGACAAGAGTCACCAGGTCTGGGTGCGGCGTAGGTGGGGCAAGATTCAGCAGTTCTGAGTTAGGTCAAAGAGGGAACGAGAGACACCAGGTCCAGGGGAGGCCAAACTGAGGAACAGAGTCACCAAATCCAGGGAAGAACCATGTTGGAAAGAGAGTCACCAGGTCCAGGAGAGGTCCAGGTGGGGACCAGAGTCACCAGATCCAGGTGAAGTCCAGGTAGGGACCAGAGTCACCAGATCCAGATGAGGCCCAGGTGAGGACAGAGTTACCATGTACACGTGAGGCCCCGGTGGGGATCAGAGGCAACAGGTCCATGTGAGTCCCGCCTGGGGACCATGGTCAACAGGTCTACTTGGGACACAGGTGTGGAACACAGTAAGCAGGTCCAGGTGAGTCCCCGGTGGTGACAAGAGTCACCAGGTCCAGGTGAGGCCCAGGTGGGGACCAGGAACACCAGGTACAGGGGAGGCCCTTGAAAGAATCAGAGTCAACAGCTCGAGGTCAGCGCAGGTGGCAACCAGGGTCAGCAGGTCCAAGTCAGGCCAAAGTGGGCTTCACAGAAACTAGGGCACGGTGAGACCCAGAGGGGGACCAGAGTCACCTGGTCCAGGTGAGGTCCAGTTGTGGAACACAGTCACTGGGTCCCTATTTCCCCGTTGGGGACCATGGTCAACAAGGCCAGGTGAGGCCCAGGGGGGACCGGAGTCCCCAAATCCATGTGAAGCCCAAGTGGGGACCACAGTCACCAGATCAGGGTAGTCTCGGGTGCAGACCAGAATCACCAGGTCAGGTGAGGTGCAGGTGGCAACCACACTCACCAGGTCCCGGTGAGGCCCTGGTGGGGACCAGAGTCACGAGGTACATGAGAAGCTAGAAACACTGCAGCTACCAGGTCCACATGATGTCCATGTGGAAACGAGAATCACCAGTTTCAGTTGAGGACCAGGTGGGGATCCGACTCACCATGTCCAGATGAGACCCAGGTGGGAACCAGTGTAACCATGTCCAGGTGTGGCCCAGGTGAAGACCAGAGTTGATAGGTCCGGCTGGGTCACTGATAGTGAACAGTGTAACCATACCCTGATGCTACCCAGGTGGTACCAGAGACACCAGGTCCTGGTGAGCCCCAGGTGCAGAGACATGAGGTCCACGTGAGGTCCCGATGGGAACCACAGACCAGGTCAGGTGAGGCCATGCTTAGGATCAGAGTCACAGGTTACATGTGAGGCCCAGGTGGAGCCAGAGTCACCTGGTACAGATGAGGCCAAATTCAGGACCAGAGTTACCAGGATCAGGTCAGTCCCAGTGGGGAACAGTAGTAACCATGTTCCGATGATGCCCAGGTAGACCCAGCGTCACCAGGTCCAGATGAGGCGCAGGTGGGGAGCATATTCACTAGGTCTCGGTGAGGCCCAGTTGAGGACCAGAGTCACCAGGTCTATTTGAGCCCTTGAGGCGTAACAGATTCACCTGGTCTAGGTGACATCCAGATGGGGACCAGAGTCACCATGTCAGGGTGAGGCCCCTAGGGGATCCAGAGTCATCATGTCCAGGTGAGGCTCACGTGTGGAACAGAGTATCCAGGTCAATGGTCCACAGGTGAGGACCAGTGTCACCAGATCTGGGTGAGACCCAGTTAGGATCAGAGTCTCCAGTTCCAGGTGAGGCCAAGAAGGAGTCCACAGCAATCAGGTCCAGGTGGGGAACAAAGTCACCAGGACTGGGTGAGGCCCAGATGGGGCCTGATACACCAGGTCCACGTGAGGCCCAGGTGGTGACCAGAGTCCCCAGGTTTGGGAGAGAACCAGGTAAGGACCAGATTCACCAGGTCCAAGAGGCCCACGCGGGGACCTGAGTCACCAGTATGGGTGAGGCCCAGGTGGCAACCCCACTCACCAGGTCCAGGTGAGGCCAAATTTTGGTAGAGTCACTAGATCCAGTTGAGGCCCTAGTGGGGACCGGAGTCACCAGGTAAATGTGAGTCTACAAGAACACCACAGTCACCAGGTCCAGGTGTTGTTCATGTGGGAACGAGAGTCAAGGTCCAGGTGAGACCCAGGTGGGGACCACAGTCACCAGGTCCAGATTGAGGCCTAGGTCGGGGGACCAGAGTCATCAGCACCAGTTGAGGCCAAAGTGTGGAGAAAAGTTACCATGTCCAGGTGAGGCCCAGGTGGGGAACAGAATATCCATGTCCCATTGATGCCAGGTGGGAAAAGTGTCACAAGGTCCAGACGAGGCCAAAGTGAGGAGTAGATTCAATAGGTCCTGTTGAGGCCCTGTTTAGGACCGGTGTCCCCAGCTCCGGGTGAGACCCAGAGAGGGACAGAGTCACCCGGTTCTGGTGATATCCAGGTGGGGACCAGAGTCACCACGTCACGGAGAGGCCCAGAGGGGGACGAGAATCACTAGGTCCAGGTGAGGCCCCGATGTGGAACTGAGAAACCAGGTCCCATGATGCCCATATGAGGACCTGAGTCACCAGGTCCAGGTGAGGGCCCTGTGGGAACCAGTCACCTCGTCCAGGTGAGGCCCACGTGGGACCACAGTCACAAGGTCCAGGTAAGGCCCAGGTATATAAGAGAGTATCCAGGTCCCAATGATGCCCAGGGAAGGACCAGAGTCAACAGATCCAGGAGAGGCCCAAATGTGGATCAGAGTCATTGTTTTCCAAGTGAGGCCAGATGGAGACCAAGGAACCAGGTCGAGGAGAACCCCATATGGGAACTAGAGCCACCAGATCCAGGTAAGGTCCAGGTAGGACCACAGTCACAAGGTCCAGGTGAGGCCAAGGTGGCAACAGGATTCACCAAGTCCAGGTGAGGCCCAGGTGGCGACCAGTCACAACATCCAGGTGCGGACCAGCTAAGGACCAGATTCACCAGGCCCAAGTGAAAACCAAGGGGTGACCAGAGTCACCATGTAAGGGTGAGTACCAGAGGGGGAACCAGGGTAACCAGTTTAGTTTGAGGCCCAGAATGGGACCAGAGGTCCCTGGTCAAAGTGAGGCTCAGGTGTGGAATAGAGTATCCAGGTCCCATGATGCCTGGGTGAGGATCAGTGTCACTAGGGCCATGCAGGCCCAGATGGGGAACAGAATGACTAGGTCCTGGTGAGGCATAGGATAAGACCACAGTCACCAGTATCAGGTGAACCCCTTGTGGGAACCAGAGCCACTCTGTCCAGCTGAGTCCCAGGTCCATGTGAGGCCCACGTGAGGACCAGATTCATCAGATCGAATTGAGGCATAGCTGGGGACAAGAGTCACCAGGTTTGAGTGTGGCCTAGGTGGGGCAAGATTCAGCAGTTCTGAGTTAGGTCAAAGTGGGGACGAGAACACCAGGTCCAGTGAGGCCAAACTGAGGACCAGATTCACCAGATCCAGGTGAGGTCCATGTTGGAAAGAGAGTCACCAGGTCCAGGAGAGGTCCAAGTGGGGACCAGAGTCACCAGATCCAGGTGACTTCCAGGTGGGGACCAGAGTCACCAGATCCATCTGAGGCCCAGCTGAGGACCAGAGTTACGAAATACATGTGAGGCCCCGGTGGGGATCAGAGGCAACAGGTCCTTGTGAGGCCGGCTTGGGGACCTTGGTGAACGGTCTATTTGAGGCCCAGGTTTGGAACACAGTAACCAAGTCCAGGTGAGTCCCCGGTGGTGACAAGTTTCATCACGTCCAGGAGAGGCCAGGTTGGGACCAGGATCACCAGGTCCAAAGGCCCTGGAAAGAACCAGAGTCAACATTTCGAGGTCAGGCGCAGGTGGCAGCCATGGTCAGAAGGGCCAAGACAGGCCAAAGTGGGGTTCACAGTCACTAGGGCACGGTGAGACGAGAGGGGGCCAGAGTCATCTGGTCCAGGTGAGGTCCAGTTGTGGAACACAGTCACCGGGTCCCAATTTTGCCCAGTTGAGGACCATGGTCAACAGGGTCAGGTGAGACCCAGTTGGGGACCAGAGTCCCCAAATCCAGGTGAAGCCCAGGTGGGGACCAGAGTCACCAGATCCAGGTGAAGCCCAGGTGGGGACCACAGTCACCAGATCCAGGGTAGTCTCAGGTGCAGACCAGAATCACCAGGTCCAGGTGAGGTGCAGGTGGCAACCACACTCACCAAGTCCCGGTGAGGCCCTGGTGGGGACCAGAGTCACGAGGTACATGTGAAGCTAGAAACACTGCAGCCACCAGGTCCACGTGATGTCCATGCTGGAATGAGAATCACCAGTTACAGGTGAGGACCAGGTGGGGATCCGACTCACCATGTCCAGGTGATACCAAGGTTGGAACCAGTGTCACCATGTCCAGGTGTGGCCCAGGTGAAGACCAGAGTTAATAGGTCTGGCTGGGTCGCTATTAGTGAACAGTGCAACCATATCCTGATGCTACCCAGGTGGGTACCAGAGACACCGGGTCCTGGTGTGGCCCAGGTGGGACCAGAGACACGAGGTCCAGGTGAGGTCCCGATGGGAACCACAGTCTCCAGGTCAGGTGAGGCCATGCTTAGGATCAGAGTCACCAGTTACAGGTGAGGCCCAGGTGGAGCCAGAGTCACCTGGTACAGAAGAGGCCAAAGTCAGGACCAGAGTTACCAGGATCAGGTCAGTCCCAGTGGGGAATAGAGTCACCATGTCTCGATGATGCCCAGGTAGAACCAGAGTCAACACGTCCAGATGAGTCGCAGGTGGGGAGCATGCTCACTAGGTCCCAGTGAGTCCAAGTGAGGACCAGATTTACCAGGTCAAGTTGAGGCCTAGGGGGTACCAGATTCACCTGGTCTAGGTGACATCCAGATGGGGACCAGAGTCATCATGTCAGGCTGAGGCCCAGAGGGGATCTAGAGTCATCATGTCCAGGTGAGGCTCAGGTGTGGAACAGAGTATCCAGGTCATAATGGTCCACAGGAAGGAACAGAGTCACCAGATCTGGGTGAGGCACAGTTAGGATCAGAGTCACCAATTCCAGGTGAGGCCAAGAAGGAGTCCACAGCAATCAGGTCCAGGGGGGAGCAAAGTCACCAGGACTGGATGAGGCCCGGATGGGGACCAGATTCTCCAGGTCCATGTGATTCCCAGGTGGTTACCAGAGTTACGAGTTCCGGGTGAGGACCAGGTAAGGACCAGATTCACCAAGTCCAAGTGAGGCCCACGTGGGGACCTGTGTCACCAGGCATGTGTGAGACCCAGGTGACAACCCCACTCACCAGGTCCAGGTGAGGCCAACCTGCAGGCCAATGCAGAGGAACCATCTCCCGATGATGCCCAGGTAGGGACTAGAGTTACCAGGTACAGGTGAGGCCAAACTGCAGGCCATGCAGTGGAACCATGTCCCGATAATGCCCAGGTAGGGACCAGAATCACCAGGTCCAATGAGGCCCAGATGGAGCATATTCACTAGGTCCAGGTGAGGTCCAGTGGAAGACCAGATCACAGATCCAGGTGAAGTCCAGGTGGGACCAGAGTCACAGATCCAGGTGAAGCCCAGTGGGACCAGAGTCACTAGGTCCAGATGAGGCCCAGGTGAGGATCAAAGTTACCAGATACACGTGAGGCCCGGTGGGGATCAGAGCCAAAGGTCCACGTGAGGCCGGCTTGGGGACCATCGTCAACAGGTACGTGAGGCCCAGGTGTGGAACAAAGTAATCATGTCCAGGTGAGTCCCCGTGGTGAGAAGAGTCACCACGTCCAGTTGAGGACCAATTGGGGACCAGGATCACCAGGTACAGGGGAGGCCCTTGAGAGAACCAGAGTCAACAGTTTGAGGTCAGGCGCAGTGGCAACCAGGGTCAGCAGGTCCAAGTCAGGCCAAAGTGGGGTTCACAGTCACTAGGGCAAAGTGAGACCCAGAGGGGGACCAGAGTCACCTTGTCCAGGTGAGATCCAGTTGTGCAATACAGTCACCGGGTCCCAATTCTGCACAGTTGATGACCATGGTCAACAGGGCCAGGTGAGGCCCAGATGGGACCGGAGTCCCCAAAATCAGGTGAAGCCCAGGTGGGACCACAGTCACCAGATCTAGGGTAGTCTCAGGTGGAGACCAGAATCACCAGGTCCTGGTGACGTGCAGGTGCAACCACACTCACCAAGTCCCGGTGAGGCCCCGGGGGGACCAGAGTCACGAGGTACATGAGAAGCTAGTAACACTGCAGCCACCAGGTCCACATGATGTCCTGTGGGAACGAGAATTACAAGTTACAGGTGAGGAGCAGGTGGGGATCCGAGTCACCATGTCCAGGTGAGACCCAGGTGGGAACCAGTGTCACCATGTCTTCGTGTGCCCCAGGTGAAGACCAGAGTTATTAGGTCCGGCTGGATGAGTGTTAGTGAACAGTGTAACCATATCCTGATGCTACCCAGATGGGTACCAGAGACACCAGGTCCTGGTGAGGCCCAGGTGTAACCGGAGACATGAGGTCCAGGTGAGGTCCCTATGGGAACCACAGTCACCAGGTCAGGTGAGGCCATGCTTAGGATTTGAGTCACCAGTTACAGGTGAGGCCCATGGAGCCAGAGTCACCAGGTCCAGATGAGGCAAAGGTGGGAGCATATTCACTACGTCCCGTTGAGGCCTAGTAGAGGACCAGAGTCACCAGGTCTAGTTGAGGCATAGAGGGGTACCAGATTCACCTGGACTAGGTGCCTTCCAGATGGGACCAGAGTCACCATGTCAGGGAGAGGCCCAGAGGGATCCAGAGTCATCATGTCCAGGTGAGTCTCAGGTGTGGAACAAAGTATCCAGGTCATAATGGTCCACAGGTGAGGACCAGAGTCAACAGATCTGGGTGAGGCCCAGTTAGGATCAGAGTCAACAGTTCCAGGTGAGGCTAAGAAGGAGTCCACAGCAATCAGGTCCAGGTGGGGAAAAAAGTCACGAGGACTGGGTGAGGCCCAGATGGGGACACAGATTCACCAGGTCCAAGTGATTCCAGGTGGTGACCAGAGATACCAGATTCACCAGGTCCAGGTGATTCCCAGGTGGTGACCAGAATTACCAGATACACCAGGTCCAAGTCAGGCCCACGTAGGGGCCTGTGTCACCAGGTATGCGTGAGGCCCAAGTGGCAACCCCACTCACCAGGTCAGGTGAGGCCTACCTGCAGGCCATGCAAAGTAACCGGGTACCGATAATGCCAAGGTAGGGACCAGAGTTACCAGGTCCAGGTGAGGACAACCTGCAGGCCATGCAGTGGAACCAGGTCCCCATGATGCCCAGGTAGGGACCAGTAACCAGGTCCAAATGAGGCCAAGATGGAGCATATTCACTAAGTCCAGCCGAGTCCCAGTTGAGGACCAGAGACACCAGATCTGGTTGAGGCTAGAGGGGTACCAGAATCACCTGGTCCAGGTGACATCCAGATGGGGACCAGAGTCACCAGGTCAGGGTGAGGCCCAGAGAGGTTTCAGAGTCATCATGTCCAGGTGTGGCTCAGGTGTGGAACAGAGTCACCAGGTACCAATGATAACCAGGTGAGGACCAGATTCACCAGGCCTGAGTCACGCGCAGAGAGGATAAGAGTCACCAGTTCCAGGTGAGGCCAAGAAAGATTGCAAAGCAATCAGCTCCAGGTGGGGAACAAAGTCACCAGGACTGGGTGAGGCCCAGATGGGGACCAGATTCACCAGGTCCAGGTGATTCCCAGGTGGTGACAAGGGTTACCTGTTCCGGGTGAGGACCAGGTAGGACCAAGTTCACCAGGTCCAAGTGAGGCCCACGTGAGACCTGTGTCACCAGGTATGGTGAGGCCCAGATGGCAAGCCCACTCTCCAGGTCCAGGTGAGCCTATCTGCAGGCCATGCAGAGGAACCGTGTCCCGATGATGCCCAGGTAGGGACCAGAGTTACCAGGTCAAGAAGAGGCCAACCTGCAGACCATTATGTGGAACCATGTCCCGATGTTGCCCACGTAGGGACCAGAGTCACCAGGTCCAAATGAGGCACAGATGGAGCATATTCACTAGGTCCAGGTGAGGCCCAGTTGACGACCAGAGGCCCCAGATCTGGTTGAGGCCCAGGGGGTACCTGATTCACCTGGTCTAGGTGACATCCAGATGGGGACCAGAGTAACCATGTCAGGGTGAGGCCCAGAGTGGATCCAGAGTCATCATGTCCAGGTGAGGCTCAGGTGTGGAACAGAGTATCCAGGTCATAATTGTCCAAGGTGAGGACCAGAGTCACCAGATCTGGGAAAGGCCCAGTTACGATCAGAGTTACCACTTCCAGGTGAGGCCAAGAAGGTGTCCACAGCAATCAGGTCCAGGTGGGGAACAAAGTCACCAGGTCTAGGTGATGCCCAGGTGATGACCACATTTACCAGTTCCGGGTGAGGACTAGGTAAGGACCAAATTCACCAGGTCCAAGTGAGGCCCACGTGGGGACCTGTGTCAACAGGCATGGGTAAGACCCAGGTGGGAACTCCACTCACCAGGTCAAGATGAGGCCTACCTGCAGGCCATGCTGAGGAACCATGTCCCGATGATGCCCAGGTAGGGACAAGAGTACCAGGTCCAGGTGAGGCAAACAGCAGGCCATGCAGTGGAACCATTTCCCAGATGATGCCCAAGTGAGTGACCAGAGTCACCAGTCCAAATGAGGCCCGATTGGAGCATATCACTAGGTCCAGGTGAGGCCCAGTTGAGGACAAGAGTCACCAGATCTGGTTGAGAGCCTAGAGGGGGTTCCAGAATCCCCTGGTCCAGGTGACATCCAGATGGGACCAGATCACCAGGTCAGGGTGAGGCCCAGAGAGGTCCAAGAGGACATCATGTCCAGTTAAGGCTCAGGTGTGGAAACACAGTAACCAGGTACCAATGATGCCCAGGTGAGGACCAGAGTCACCAGGGTCTCGGTGACGCACAGATAGGAATCAGAGTCACCAGTACCAAGTGAGGCCAAGAAAGAGTCCAGAGGCAATCAGTTCCAGGTGGGAAACATAGTCCCCAGGGACTGGGTTAGGCCCAGATGGGGACCAGATTCACCAGGTCCACGTGAGGCCCGGTTGTGACCAGATTCCCGGGGTCTGGGAGAAGACCAGGTAAGGGCCAGATTCACCAGGTCCAAGAGGCCCACGTGCAGACCTGAGTCCAGGTATGTGTGAGGCCCAGGTGGCATCCCACTAACCAAGTCCAGGTGAGGCCAACCTGCAGGCCAGAGTCACCAAGATCGAGGTTAGGCCCTAGTGGGGACCGGAGTCACCAGGTAAAATGTGAGTCTACAAGTACACCACAGTCACCAGGTCCAGGTGTGGGTTCAGTGGGAACGAGAGTCACAAGGTCCAGGTGAGACCCACGTGGGGACGAACAGTCTCCAGGTCCAGATTGAGGCCTCGGTTGGGGGACCAGGTTCATCAGGGACCAGTTGAGGCCAAAGTGCGGAGCAAAGTTATTCATGTCCATGTGAGGCCCAGGTGCGGAACAGAGTAACCATGTCCCATTGTTGCCAGGTGGGAAAAGAGTCACAAGGTCCAGACGAGGCCTAAGTGAGGAGTAGATTCACCAGGTCCTTTTGAGGCCGAGTTGAGGACCAGTGACCCGAGCTCCGGGTGAGTCCCGAGGGGGACCAGAGTCACCCGGTTTCTGGTGATATCCAGGGGGGGACCAGAGTCAGCACGTCAGGGTGAGGCCCAGAGGGGGACGAGAATCACTAGGTCCAGGTGAGGGCCCCGATGTGGAACTCAGAAAACCAGGTCCCATGATATCCATATGAGGACCTGAGTCACCCGATCCAGGTGAGGTCCCTGTGTGGAACCAGTCACCTCGTCCAGGTGAGGCCCAGGTGGGAACACAGTCACCAGGTCCAGTGTGAGGCCCAGGTATATAGAGAGTATCCAGGTCCCAATGATGCCCAGGTAAGGACAAGAGTCTACAGGTCCAGGAGAGGAACAAATATGGATCAGAGTCATTGTGTTCCAGGTGAGGCCAGATGGAGACCACAGGAACCAGGTCCAGGAGAGCCCCATATGAGAACCAGAGCCACCAGATCCAGGTGAGGTCCAGGTTGGGGACCACAGTCACAAGGTCCTGGTGAGGTGCAGGTGGCACAGGATTCCACCAAGTCCAGGTGAGAACCAGTGGCGACCAGTCACCAGATCCAGGTGCGGACCCAGCTAAGGACCAGATTCACCAGGTCCAAGTGAAAGCCCAAGGGTGACCAGAGTCACCAGGTAAGGGTGAGGCCCAGAGGGGATACCAGAGAACCAGTTTAGTTTGAGGCCCAGAATGGGACCAGAGGTCCCTGGTCAAAGTGAGGCCCAGGTGTGGAATAGAGTATCCAGTTCCCAATGATTCCAGGGAGAGGACCAGAGACACTAGGGCTATGCAGGCCCAGATGGGGAACAGAATCACTAGGTCCTGGTGAGGCATAGAATAAGACCACAGTCACCAGTATCAGGTGAACCCCTTGTGGGAACCAGAGCCACTCTATCCCAGCTGAGTCCCAGGTCCATGTGAGGCCCACGTGAGGACCAGATTCATTAGGGCAAATTGAGGCATAGCTGGGGACAAGAGTCACCAGGTCTGGGTGCGGCCTAGGTGGGGCAAAGATTCAGCAGTTCTGAGTTAGGTCAAAGTGGGGACGAGAGAGAAACCAGGTCCAGGTGAGGCCAAAACTGAGGACCAGAGTCACCAGATCCAGGTGAGGTCCATGTTGGAAAGAGAGTCACCAGGTCCAGGAGAGTTCCAGGTGGGGACCAGAGTCACCAGATCCAGGTGAAGTACAGGAGGGGACCAGAGTCACCAGATCCAGGTGAAGCCCAGGTGGGGACCAGAGTCAATAGGTCCCGATGAGGCCCAGGTGAGGACCAGAGTTACCAGGTACACGTGAGGCCCCGGTGGGGATCAGAGGCAATAGGTCCATGTGAGGCCGGCTTGGGGACCATGGTCAACAAGTCTACTTGAGGCCCAGATGTGGAACACAGTAAGCAACTCCAGGTGAGTACGCGGTTTGTGACATGTGTCACCATGTCCAGGTGAGTCCCAGGTGGGGACCAGGATCACAAGGTACAGTGTAGGCCCTTGAAATTACCAGAGTCAACAGTTCGAGGTGAGGCGCAGGTGGTAACCAGGGTCAGCAGGTCCAAGTCAGGGCAAAGTTGGGATTACGGTCACTAGGGCGCTGTGAGACCCAGAGGGAGACCAGAATCACCTGGTCCAGGTGAGGTCCAGTTTGTTGAACACAGTCACCGGGTCCAATTTTGCCCAGTTGAGGACCATGGTCAAGAGGGGCCAGGTGAGGCTCAGATGGAGACCGGAGTCCCCAAAGCAGGTGAAGCCCAGGTGGGGACCATAGTCACCAGATCCAGGGTAGTCTCAGGTGCAGACCAGAATGACCAGGTCCACGTGAGGTGCAGGTGGCAACCACACTCACCAGGTCCCGGTGAGGCCCTGGTGGGGACCAGAGTCACGAGGGTACATGAGAAGCTAGAAACACTGCAGCCACCAGGTCCACATGATGTCCATGTGGGAACGAGAATCACCACTTAGATGTGAGGACCCTGTGGGGATCCGACTCACCATGTCCAGGTGAGACCCAGGTGGGAACCAGTGTCCACCCATGTCCAGGTGTGACGAGGTGAAGACCAGAGATAATAGGTCCGGCTGGGTCACTGTTAGTGAACAGTGTAACCATATCCTGATGCTACCCAGGTGGGTACGAGAGACACCAAGTCCTGGTGAGGCCCAGGTGAGACCAGAGACATGAGGACCAGGTCAGGTCCCGATGGGAACCACAGTCACCAGGTCAGGTGAGGCCATGCTTTGGATCAGAGTCACCAGTTACAGGTGAGGCCCAGGTGGAGCCAGAGTCACCTGGTACAGAAGAGGCCAAAGTCAGGACCAGAGTTGCCATGATCAGGTCAGTCCCAGTGGGGAATACAGTAACCATTTCCCGAGGATGCCCAGGTAAAACCAGAGTCACCATGCCCAGATGCGGCGCTGGTGGGGAGCATGTTCACTAGGTCCCGGTGAGGCCCACTTGGGGCCCAGAGTCACCAGGTCAAGTTGAGGCCTAGAGGGGTACCAGATTTACCTGGTCTAGGTGAAATCCAGATGGGGACCAGAGTCACCATGTCAGGCTGAGGCCAGAGGGGATTCCAGAGTCATCATGTCCAGGTGAGGCTCACGTGTGGAACAGAGTATCCAGTTCATAATGGTCCACAGGTGAGGACCAGAGTCACTAGATCAGGGTGAGGCCCAGTTAGTATCAGAGTCACCAGTTCCAGGTGAGGCCAAGAAGGAGTCCACATCAATCAGGTCCAGTTGGGGAACAAAATCACCAGGAATGGATGACCCCAGATGGGGACCAGATTCACCAGGTCCAGGTGATTCCCAGGTGGTGACCTGAGTTAACAGTTCCGGGTGAGGACCAGGTAAGGTCCAGATTCAACAGGTCCAAGTGAGGCCCACGTGGGGACCTGTGTCACCAGGCATGGGCGAGTCCCAAGTGGCAACCCCACTCACCAGGTCTAGGTGAGGTGAACCTGCAGGCCATGCAGAGGAACCATGTCCCGATGATGCCCAGGTAGGGACGAGATTTAACAGGTCCAGGTGAGGCCAACCTGCAAACCATGCAGTGAAACCATGTCCCGATGATGCCGAGGTTGGGATCAGAATCACCAGGTCCAATGAGACCAGATGGAGCATATTTACTAGGTCCAGGTGTGGTGCAGTGGAGTACCAGAGTCACAAGACCTGGTTGAGGCCTAGAGGGGTACCAGAATCACCTGGTCAAGGTGACATCCAGATGGGGACCAGAGTCACCAGGTCAGGATGAGGCCCAGAGAGGTTCCAGAGTCAACATGTCCAGGTGAGGCTCAGGTGTGGAACAGAGTCACCAGGTACCAAAGATGCCCAGGTGAGGACCAGAGTCACCAGGTCTGGGTAATGCCCAGATAGGATCAGAGTCACCAGATAGGATCAGAGTCACCAGTTCAATGTGAGGCCAAGAAATAGTGCTCAGCAATCATCCAGGTGGGGAACAAAGTCACCAGGACTGGGTGATGCCCAGATGGGGACCACATTGACCAGGTCCAGGTGAGGCCCAGGGGGTGACCAGAGACCCCGGGTATGGAGACGACCAGGTCTCCCATAGGACCAGATTCACCAGGTCCAAGAGGCCGACGAGGGGCCTGTGTCCCCAGGTACGGGTGAGGCACAGGTGGCAACCACACTCACCAGGTCCAGGAGAGGCCATCTTTCGCGCCATGCAGAGGAACCGTGTCCCGATGATACCCATGTAGGAACCAGAGTTACCAGGTCCAGGTGATGCCAACCTGCAGGCCATGCAGTGGAACCATGTACCGATGATGCCGAGGGAGGGACCAGAGTCACCAGGTACAAATGAGGCCCAGATGGAGCATATTCACTAGGTCCAGGTGAGGCCCAGTTGAGGACCAGAGTCACCAGATCTGGTTGAGGCTCAGAGGGGGTACCAAAATCGCCTGCTCCAGGTGACATCCAGATGGGGACCAGAGTCACCAGGACAGGGTGAGGCCCAGAGAGGTTCCAGAGTCATCATGTCCAGGTTAGGCTCAGGTGTGGAACTGAGTCACCAGGTACCAAGATGCCCACATGAGGACCAGAGTCACCAGGTCTGGGTAATGCCCAGATAGGATCAGAGTCACCAGATAGGATCAGAGTCACCAGTTGCAGGTGAGGCAAAGAAAGAGTCCACAGCAATCAGTTCCAGGTGGGGAACAAAGTAACCAGGACTGGGTGAGGCCCAGATGGGGACCAGTTCCCCTTCTCCAGGTGAGGCCCAGGTGATGACCAGAGTCCCCAGGTTGGGAGAAGACGAGGGTAAGGACCAGATTCACCAGGTCCAAGAGGCCCACGTGGGGACCTGAGTCACCAGGTATGGGTGAGCCACAGGTGGCAATCCCACTCACCAGGTTCAGGTGAGGCCAACCTGCAGGCGGTGCGCGGAACCATGTGCCGATGATGCCCAGGTAGGGACCCGAGTCACCAGGTCCAAATAAGGCCAACATGGAGCATATTCACTAAGTCCACGTGAGGCCCAGTTGAGGACCAGAATCACCAGATATGCTTGAGGCCTAGATGGGAACCAGAATCACCCAGTCCGGGTTACGTCCTAATGGGGACCAGAGTCACCAGGTCAGGGTGAGGCCCAGAGAAGTTCCAGAGTCATCATGACCAGGTGAGGCTCAGGTGTGGAACAGAGTCAGCAGTTAGGAATGATGCCCATGTGAGGACCAGAGTCAACAGGTCTGGGTGACGCGCAGATAGGATCAGAGTCACCAGTTCCAGGTGAGGCCAAGAAAGAGTCCACAGCAATCAGGTCAAGGTGTGGAACAAAGTCACCAAGAATGGGTGAGGCCCAGATTGGGACCAGATTGACCAGATCCAGGTGAGGCCCAGGTGGTGACCAGAGTCATCGGGTCTGGGAGAGGACCAGGTAAGGACCAGATTCACCAGGTCCAAGAGGCTCACGTGGGGACCTGAGTCACCAGGTATGGGTGAGGCCCTAGTGGCAACGCACTCACCAGGTCCAGGTAAGGCCAACCTGCAGGCCAGAGTCATCAGATCCAGGTGAGGCCCTAGTGGGGACCCGAGTCACCAGGTAAATGTGAGTCTACAATAACACCACAGTCACCAGGTCCAAGTGTGGTTCATGTGGGAACGAGAGTCACCAGGTCCAGGTGAGACCCAGGTGGGGACCATAGTCACCAGGTCCAGATTGAGGACTAGGTAGGGGGACCAGAGTCATCAGGACTTGTTGAGGCCAAAGTGTGGAGCAAAGTTATCATGTCCAGGTGAGGCCCAGGTGGGGAACAGAGTAACCATGTCCCATTGATGCCAGGTGGGAAAAGAGTCACAAGGTCCAGACGAGGCCTAAGTGAGGAGTAGATTCACCAGGTCCTGTTGAGGCCCAGCTGAGGACAAGTGTCGCCAGCCACGGGTGAGTCCCAGAGGGGGACCAGAGTCACCCGGTTCTGGTGATATCCAGGTGGGAGCCAGAGTCAGCACGTCAGGGTGAGGCCCAGAGGGGACGAGAATCACTAGGTCCAGGTGAGGCCTCGATGTGGAACTGAGAACCCAGGTCCCATGATGCCCATATGAGGACCTGAGTCACCAGGTCCAGGTGAGGTCCTGTGGGAACCAGTCACCCGGTCCAGGTGAGGCCCAGGTGGGACCAGAGTCACCAGGTCCAGGTGAGGCCCAGGTATATAAGAGAGTATCCAGGTCCCAATGATGCCCAGGTAAGGACTAGAGTCAACAGGTCCAGGAGAGGCCCAAATATGGTTCAGAGTCATTGTGTTCCAGGTGAGGCCAGATGGAGACCACAGGAACCAGGTCCAGGAGAGCCCCATATGGAACCAGAGCCACCAGATCCAGGTGATGTCTGGGTGGAACCACAGTCACAAGGTTCAGGGGAGGCGCAGGTGGCAACAGGTTTCACCAAGTCCAGGTGAGGCCCAGGTAGCGACCGGTCACCAGATCCAGGAGCGGAACAGCTAAGGACCAGATTCACCAGGCCCAAGTGAAGCCCAAGGGGTGACCAGAGTCACCAGGTAGGGGTGAGGCCCAGAGGGGGAACCAGAGTAACCAGTTTAGTTTGAGGCACAGAATGGGACCCTAGGTCCCTGGTGAAAGTGAGGCGCAGATGTGGAATAGAGTTTCCAGATCCCAATGATGCCTGGGTGAGGAAAAGATTTACTAGGGCCATGCAGGCCCAGATGGGGAACAGAATCACTAGGTCCTGGTGAGGCATAGAATAAGACCACAGTCAGCAGTATCAGGTGATCCCCTTGTGGGAACCAGAGCCACTCTATCCAGCTGAGTCCCAGGTCCTTGGAGGTCCACGTGAGGACCAGATTCATCAGGTCGAATTGAGGCATAGCTGGGGCCAAGAGTCACCAGGTCTGCGTGCGGCCTAGGTGGCAAGATCAGCAGTTCTGAGTTAGGTCAAAGTGGGGACGAGAGACACCAGGTCCAGGTGAGGCCAAACTGAGGACCATAGTAACCAGATCCAAGTGAGGTCCATGTTGGAAAGTGAGTCACCAGGTCCAGGAGAGGTTCAGGTATGGACCAGAGTCACCAGTTCCAGGTGAAATCCAGGTGGGGACCAGAGTCACCAGTTCCAGGTGAAGCCCAGGTGGGGACCAGAGTCACTAGGTCCAGATGAGGCCCAGGTGAGGACCAGAGTCACCAGATCTGGGAGAGGCCCAGTTGTGATCAGACTTACCACTTCCAGGTGAGGCCAAGAAGGTGTCCACAGCAATCAGGTCCACGTGGGGAACAAAGTCACCAGGACTAGGTGATGCCCAGGTGGTGACCAGATTTACCAGTTCCGGGTGAGGACTAGGTAATAGGATCAGAGTCACCAGTTCAAGGTGAGGGCAAGAAAGAGTCCAGAGCAATCAGGTCCAGTTGGGGAACATAGTCACCAGGACTGGGTTAGGCCCAGATGGACCCAGATTCACCAGGTCCAGGTGAGGCCCATGTTGTGACCAGATTCCCCGGGTCTGGGAGAAGTCCAGGCAAGGGCCAGATTCACCAGGTCCAAGAGGCCCATGTGGGGACCTGAGTCACCAGGTAAGGGTGAGGCCCAGGTGGCATCAACTAATCAAGTCCAGGTGAGGTCAACCGGCAGGCCAGAGTCACCAGGACCAGGGGAGGCCCAAGGGGTGACCAGAGTCACCAGGTAAGGGTGAGGTTAAGAGGGGGAACCAGAGTAACCAGTTTAGTTTGAGGCCCAGAATGGGACCAGCGGTTCCTGGTAAAAGTGAGGCCCAGGTGTGGAATAGAGTATCCAGGTCCCAATGATGCCTGAGTGAGGACCAGAGTCACTAAGGCCATGCAGGCCCAGATGGGGAACAGAATCACTAGGTTCTGGTGAGGCATAGAATAAGACCACATTCAGCAGTATCAGGTGAGCCCCTAGTGGGAACCAGAGCCACTCTTTCCAGCTGAGTCCCAGGTAAATGTGAGGTCCACGTGAGGACCAGATTCATCAGGACGAATTGAGGAATAGCTAGGGACAAGAGTCACCAGGTCTGGGTGCGTAATAGGTGGGGCAAGATTCAGCAGTTCTGAGTTAGGTCAAAGTGGGAAAGAGAGACACCAAGTCCAGGAGAGGTCCAGATTGGGATCAGAGTCACCAGATCCAGGTGAAGTCCAGATGGGGACCAGAGTCTCCAGATCCAGGTGAAGCCCAGGTGGGGACCAGAGTCTCTAGGTCCAGATGAGGCCCAGGTGAAGACCAGAGTTACCAGGTACACGTGAGGCCCCGGTGGGGATCAGAGGCAACAGGTCCATGTGAGGCCGGCTTGGGGACCATGGTCAACAGGTCTACTTGAGGCCCAGGTGTGGAACACAGTAAGCAGGTCCAGGTGAGTCCCCATGGTGACAAGAGTCACCACGTCCAGGTGAGGCCCAGGTTCGGACCAGGATCACCAGGTACAGGAGAGGCCCTTGAAAGAACCAGAGTCAACAGTTCGAAGTCACGCGCAGGTGGCAATAGGGTCAGCAGGTCCAAGTCAGGCCAAAGTGGGGTTCACAGTCACTAGGGCACGGTGACACCCAGAGTGGGACCAGAGTCACCTGGTCCAGGTGAGTTCCAGTTGTGGAACACAGACACCGGGTCCCAATTTCGCACAGTTGAGGACCATGGTCAACAGGGCCAGGTGAGGCCCAGATGGGGACTGGAGTCCCCAAATTCAGGTAAAGCCCAGGTGGGGACCACAGTCACCAGATCCAGGGTAGTCTCAGGTGCAGACCAGAATCACCAGGTCCATGTGAGTTGCAGGTGGCAACCACACTCACCCGGTCCCGGAGATGCCCCGGTGGGGACCAGAGACACGAGGTACATGAGAAGCTAGAAACACTGCAGCCACCAGGTCCACATGATGTCCATGTGGGAATGAAAATCACCAGTTACAGGTGAGGACCAGGTGGGGATCCGACTCACCATGTCCAGGTGAGACCCAGGTGGGAACCAGTGTCACCATGTCCTCGTGTGCCCCAGGTGAAGACCAGAGTTATTAGGTCCGCCTGGATGAGTGTTAGTGAACAGTGTAACCATATCCTGATGCTACCCAGGTGGGTACCAGAGACACCAGGTCCTTGTGAGGCCCAGGTGTAACCGGAGACATGAGGTCCAGGTGAGGTCTCGATGGGAACCACAGTCACCAGGTCAGGTGAGCCCATGCTTAGGATCAGAGTCACCAGGTACAGGTGAGGCCCAGGTCGAGCCAGAGTCACCTGGTACAGAAGAGGCCAAAGTCAGGACCAGAGTTACCAGGATCAGGTCAGTCCCAGTGGGTAATACAGTAACCATGTCCCAATGATGCCCAGGTAGAATCAAAGTCACCAGGTCCAGCGAGGCGCAGGTGGGGAGAATATTCACTAGGTCCAGGTGAGGCCCAGATGAGGACCAGAGTCACCAGGTCTAGTTGACGCCTAGAGGGGTACCAGATTCACCTGGTCTAGGGGACATCCAGATGGGGACCAGAGTCACCATGTCAGGGTGAGGCCCAGAGGGCCTCCAGAATCATCATGTCCAGGTGAGGTTCAGGTGTGGAACAGAGTATCCAGGTCATAATGGTCCACATGTGAGGACCAGAGTCACCAGATCTGGGTGAGGCCCAGTTAGGAGCAGAGTCACAAGTTCCAGTTGAGGCGAAGAAGGAGTCCACAGTAATCAGGTCCAGGTGGGGATCAAAGTCACCAGGAATGGGTGAGGCCCAGATGGGGACCAGATTCACCAGGTCCAGGTGATTCCCAGGTGGTGACAAGGGTTACCAGTTCCGGGTGAGGACCAGGTAAGGACCAGATTCACCAGGTCCAAGTGAGGCCCACGTGGGGACCTGAGTTACCTGGTATGGGTGAGGCCCAGGTGGCAAGCCATAGATGAGGCAAACCATAGGCCATGCAGTGGAACCATTTCCCGATGATGCCCAGTGAGTGACCAGAGTCACCAGGTCCAAATGAGGCCCAGATGGAGCATATTCACTAGGTCCAGGTGAGGCCCAGTTGAGGACAAGAGTCACCAGATCTGGTTGAGGCCTAGAGGGGTTCCAGAATCACCTGGTCCAGGTGACATCCAGATGGGGACCAGATCACCAGGTCAGGGTGAGGCCCAGAGTGGTCCCAGAGACATCATGTACAGGTGAGGCTCAGGTGTGGAACAGAGTAACCAGGTACCAATGATGCCCAGGTGAGGACGAGAGTCACCAGGTCTGGGTGACGCACTGATAGGATCAGAGTCACCAGTTCAAGGTGAGGGCAAGAAAGAGTCCAGAGCAAACAAGTCCAGGTGGGGAATATAGTCACCAGGACTGGGTTAGGCCCAGATGGGGACCAGATTCACCAGGTCTAGGTGAGGCCCAGGTTGTGACAACATTCCCAGGGTCTGGGAGAAGACCAGGTAAGGGCCAGATTCACCAGGTCCAAGAGGCCCACGTGGGGACCTGAGTCACCAGGTATGGGTGAGGACCAGGTGGCATCCCACTAACCAAGTTTAGGTGAGGCCAACCTGCAGGCCAGAGTCACCAGATCCAGGTGAGGCCCTATTGGGGCCAGAGTCACCAGGTAAATGTGAGTCTACAAGTACACCACAGTCACCAGGTCCAGGTGTGATTCATGTGGGAACGAGAGTCACAAGGTCCAGGTGAGACCCAGTTGTGAATGACAGTCTCCAGGTCCAGATTGAGGCCTAGGTGCGGGGACCAGAGTCATCGGGACGAGTTGAGGCCAAAGTATGGAGCAAAGTTATCATGTCCAAGTGAGGCCCAGGTCGGGAACAGAGTAAAAATGTCCCATAGATGCCAGGTGGGAAAAGAGTCACAAGGTCCAGGGATCCCTGGGTGGCGCAGCGGTTTGGCGCCTGCCTTTGGCCCAGGGCGTGATCCTGGAGACCCGGGATCAAATCCCACGTCGGGCTCTCGGTGCATGGAGCCTGCTTCTCCCTCTGCCTGTGTTTCTGCCTCTCTCTCTCTCTCTCTCTGTGTGACTATCATAAATAAATAAAAATTAAAAAAAAATTAAAAAAAAAAAAAAGAGTCACAAGGTCCAGACGAGGCCTAAGTGAGGAGTAGATTCACCAGGTCCTGTTGAGGCCCAGTTGAGTATCAGTGTCCCCAGCTCTGGGTGATTCCCAGAGGGGGACCAGAGACACCCAATTCTGGTGTGAGTCAGGTGCGGACCAGAGTCACCACGTCAGGGTGAGGCCCAGAGGGGAACGAGAATCACTAGGTCCAGGTGAGGCCCCGATGTGGAACTGAGAAAACAGGTCCCATGATGCACATATGAGGACCTGAGTCACCAGGTCCAGGTGAGGTCCCTGTGGGAACCAGTCACCTCGTCCAGGTGAGGCCCAAGTGGGACCACAGTCACCAGTTCCAGGTGAGGCCCAGGTATATAAGAGAGTATCCAGGTCCCAATGATGCCCAGGTAAGGTCCAGAGTCAACAGGTCCAGGAGAGGCCCAAATATGGATCAGAGTCATTGTGTTCCAGGGGAGGCCAGATGGAGACCACAGGAACCAGGTCCAGAAGAGCCCCATATGGGAACCAGAGCCACCAGATCCAGGTGAGGTCCAGGTGGGACCACAGTCACAAAGTCCAGGTGAGGCGCAGGTGGCAACAGGATTCACCAAATCCAGGTGAGGCCCAGGTGGCGTCCAGTCTCCAGATCCAGGTGCGGACCAGCTTAGGACCAGATTCACCAGGCCCAAGTGAATCCCAAGGGGTGACCAGAGTCACCAGGTAAGGGTGAGACCTAGAGGGGGTACCAGAGTAACCAGTTTAGTTTGAGGCTCAGAATGGGACCAGAGGTCCCTGGTCAAAGTGAGGCCCAATTGTGGAATAGAGTATCCAGGTCCCAATGATGCCTGGGTGTGGACCAGAGTCACTAGGGCCATGCAGGCCCAGATGGGGAACAGAATCACTAGGTCCTGGTGAGGCATAGAAAAAGACCACAGTCACCAGTATCAGGTGAGCCCCTTGTGGGAAACAGAGCCACTCTATCCAGCTGAGTCCCAGGTCCATGTGAAGCCCACGTGAGGACCAGATTCATCAGGTCGAATTGAGGCATAGCTGGGGACAAGAGTCACCAGGTCTGGGTGCGGCCTAGGTGGGGCAAGATTCAGCAGTTCTGAGTTAGGTCAAAGTGGGGACGAGAGACACCAGGTCCAGGTGAGGCCAAACTGAGTACCAGATTCATCACATCCAGGTGAGGTCCATGTTGGAAAGAGAGTCACCAGGTCCAGGAGAGGTCCATGTGGGGACCAGAGTCACTAGATCCAGGTGAAGTCCAGGTGGGGACCAGAGTCACCAGATCGAGGTGAAGCCCAGGTGGGGACCAGAGTCACTAGGGGCAGATGAGGCCCAGGGGAGGACCAGAGTTACCAGGTACACGTGAGGATCCGGTGGGGATCAGAGGCAACATTTCCATGTGAGGCCGGCTTGGGGACCATGGTCCACAGGTCCACTTGAGTCCCAGGTGTGGAACACAGTAAGCAGGTCCAGGTGAGTCCCCCGTGGTGACAAGTGTCACCATGTCCAGGTTAGGTCCAGGTGGGGACCAGGATCACCAGGTACAGGGGAGGCCCTTGAAAGAACCAGAGTCAACAGGTCGAGGTCAGGCGCAGGTGGCAACCAGGGTCAGCAGGTCCAAGTCAAGCCAAAGGGGACTTCACAGTCACTAGGGCACGGTGAGACCCAGAGGGGGAGCATAGTCACCTGGTCCAGGTGAGGTTCAGTTGTGGAACACAGTCACCAGGTCCCAATTTTGCCCAGTTGAGGACCATGGTCAACAGGGCCAGGTGAGGCCCAGATGGGGACCGGAGTCCCGAAATCCAGGTGAAGCCCAGGTGGGGACCACAGTCACCAGATCCAGGGTAGGCTCAGGTGCTGACCAGAATCACCAGGTCCAGGTGTGGTGCAGGTGACAACCAAACTCTCCAGGTCCCGGTAAGGCACTGGTGGGGTACAAGACAAGTCACGAGGTACATTAGAAGCTAGAAACACATGGGATCCCTGGGTGGCGCAGCGTTTTGGCGCCTGCCTTTGGACCAGGGCGCGATCCTGGAGACCCGGGATCGAATCCTACGTCGGGCTCCCGGTGCATGGAGCCTGCTTCTCCCTCTGCCTGTGCTCTGCCTCTCTCTCTCTCTGTGACTATCATAAATAAATAAAAATTAAAAAAAAAAAGATGCTAGAAACACTGCGGCCAACAGGTCCACATGATCTCCATGTGGGAACGAGAATCACCAGTTACAGGTGAGGACCAGGTGGGGATCCGACTCACCATGTCCAGGTGAGACCCAGGTGGGAAACAGTGTCACCATGTCCAGGTGTGGACCAGGTGAAGACAAGAGTTAATAGGTCCGGGTGGGTCACTGTCAGTGAACAGTATAACCATATCCTGATGCTACCCAGGTGGGTAGCAGAGACACCAGGTCCTGGTGAGGCCCAAGTGGGACCAGAGACATGAGGTCCAGGTGAGGTCCCGATGGGAACCACAGTCATCAGGTCAGGTGAGGCCATGCTTAGGATCAGAGTCACCAGTTCCAGGTGAGGCCCAGGTGGAGCCAGAGTCACCTGGTACAGAAGAGGCCAAAGTCAGGACCAGAGTTACCAGGATCAGGTCACTCCAAGTGGGAATAGAGTAATCATGTCCCGGTGATGCCCAGGTAGAACCAGAGTCACCAGGCACAGATGTGGCGCAGGTGGGGAGCATGTTCACTAGGTCCCGTTGAGGCCCAGTTGAGGACCAGAGTCACCAGGTCTAGGTGAGGCCTAGAGGTGTACCAGATTCACCTGGTCTGGTGACATCCAGATGGGGACCAGAGTCCCCATGTCAGGCTGAGCCCCAGAGTGGATCCAGAGTAAAAATATCCAGGTGAGGCTCAGGTGTGGAACAGAGTATCCAGGTCCTAATGGTCCACAGGTGAGGACCAGAATCACCAGATCTGGGTGAGGCCCAGTTAGCATCAGAGTCAGCAGCTCCAGGTTAGCCAAGAAGGAGTCCACAGCAATCAGGTCCAGGTGGGGAAGAAAGTCAACAGGACTGGGTGAGGTCCAGATGGGGACCAGATTCACCAGGCCCAGGTGATTCCCAGGTGGTGACCAGAGTTACCAGTTCCGGGTGACCACCAGGTAAGGACCAGATTCACCAGGTCCAAGTGAGGCTCACGTGGGTACCTGTGTCACTAGGCAAGGCTGAGGCCCAGGTGACAAACCCACTCACCAGGTCCAGGTGAGGCCAACCTGCAGTCCATGCAGAGAAACCAGGTCCCAATGATGCCCAGGTAGGGACGAGAGTTACCAGGTCCAGGTGAGGCCAACCTACAGGCCATGCAGTGGAACCATATCCAGATGATGCCCAGTTAGGGACCAGAGTTACCAGGTCCAGGTGAGGCCAACCTACAGGTCATGCAGTGGAACCATGTCCCGATGATGCCCAGGTAGTGACCAGAGTCACCAGGTCCAAATGAGGCCCAGATGGAACATATTCACTAGGTCCAGGTGAGCCCAGTTGAGGACCAGAGTCACCAGACCTTGTTGAGGCCCAGACGGGTACCATAATCCCCTGGACCATGTGACATCCATATGGGGACCAGAGTCACAACGTTAGGTTGACAGCCAGAGTGGTTCCAGAGTCATCATGTCCAGGGGAGCCTCAGGTATGGAACAGAGTCACCAGGACCAATGATGCCCAGGTGAGGACCAGAGTAACCAGGTACACGTGAGGCCCCGGTGGGGATCAGAGGCAACAGGTTCATGTGAGGCCGGCTTGGGGACCATGGTCAACAGGTCTATTGAGGCCCAGGTGTGGAACACAGTAAGCAGTTCCAGGTGAGTCCCCATTGGTGACAGGAGTCACCACGTCCAGGTGTGGCCCAGGTCCGACCAGGATCACCAGGTCCAGGGAAGGCCCTTGAAAGAACCAGAGTCAACAGTTCGAGGTCAGGCGCAGGTGGCAACCAGGTTCAGCAGGTCCAAGTCAGGCCAAAGTGGGGTTCACAGTCACTAGGGCATGGTGAGACCCAGAGTGGGACCAGCGTCACGTGGTCCAGGTGAGGTCCAGTTGTGGAACACAGTCACCGGGTACCAATTTTGCACAGTTGAGGACTATGGTCAACAGGGCAAGGTGAGGCCCAGATGGGGACCAGAGTCCCCAAATCCAGGTGAAGCCCAGGTGGGGACCACAGTCACCAGATCCAGGGCAGTCTCAGGTTCAGACCAGAATCACCAGGTCCAGGTGAGGTGCAGGTGGCAACCACACTCACCCGGTCCCGGTGAGGCCCCGGTGGGGACCAGAGACACGAGGTACATGAGAAGCTCGAAACACTGCAGCCACCAGGTACACATGATGTCCATGTGGGAAAGAGGATTACCAGTTACAGGTGAGGACCAGGTGGGGATCCGACTCACCATGTCCAGGTGAGACCCAGATGGGAACCAGTGTCACCATGTCCTGGTGTGCCCCAGGTGAAGACCAGAATTATTAGGTCCGGCTGGACGAGTGTTAGGGAACAGTGCAACCATATCCTGATGCTACCCAGGTGGGTACCAGAGACACTAGGTCCTGGTGAGGCCCAAGTGTAACTGGAGACATGAGGACCAGGTGAGGTCCCGATGGGAACCACAGTCACCAGGTCAGGTGAGGCCATGCTTAGGATCAGAGTCACCAGGTACAGGTGATGCCCAGGTGGACACAGAGTCACTTGGTATAGAAGAGGCCAAAGTCAGGACCAGAGTTACCAGGATCAGGTCAGTCCCAGTGGGTAATACAGTCACCATGTCCCAATGATGCCCAGGTAGAACCAGAGTCACCAGGTCCATCGAGGCGGAGGTGGGGAGAATATTCACTAGGTCCAGGTGAGGCCCAGATGAGGACCAGACTCACCAGGTCTAGTTGAGGCCTACAGGGGTACCAAATTCACCTGGTCTAGGGGACGTCCAGATGGGGACCAGAGTCACCATGTCAGGGTGAGGCCCAGAGGGGATCCAGAGTCATCATGTCAGGTGAGGTTCAGGTGTGGAACAGAGTATCCAGGTCATAATGGTCCGCAGGTGAGGACCAGAGTCACCAGATCTGGGTGAGGCCCAATTAGGAGCAGAGTCACAATTTCCAGGTGAGGCCAAGAAGGAGTCCACAGCAATCAGGACCAGGTGGGGAACAAAGTCACCAGGACTGGGTGAGGCCCAGATGGGGACCAGATTCACCAGGTCCAGGTGATTCCCAGGTGGTGCCAAGAGTTACCAGTTCCAGGTGAGGACCAGGTAAGGACCAGATTCACCAGGTCAAAGTGAGGCCCACGTGGGACCTGTGTCACCAGGTATGGGTGAGGCCCAGGTGGCAAGCCCACTCACCAGGTCCAGGTGAGGCCAACCTGCAGGCCATGCAGAGGAACCGTGTCCCGATGATGTCCAGGTTGGGACCAGAGTTACCAGGTCAAGAAGAGGCCAACCTGCAGACCATTATGTGGAACCATGTCCCGATGATGCCCAGGAAGGGACCAGAGTCACCAGGTCCAAATGAGGCCCAGATGGAGCATATTCACTAGGTCCAGGTGAGGCCCAGAAGAGGACCAGAGTCACCAGATCTGGTTGAGGCCCAGAGGGGTACCAGAATCCCCTGGTACAGGTGACATCCAGATAGGGACCAGAGTCACCAGTTCCAGGTGAGGCCAAGAAATAGTCCACAGCAATCAGGTCCAGGTGGGGAACAAAGTCACCAGGACTGTGTGAGACCCAGAAGGGGACCAGATTCACCAGGTCCAGCTGAGGCCCAGGTTGTGACCAGAGTCCCCGGGTCCTGGAGAGGACCAGGTAAGGACCAAATTCACCAGGTCCACATGACCCACGTGGGGAACTGAGTCACCAGGTATGGGTGATGCCCAGGTGGCAACCACACACACCAGGTCCAGGTGAGGCCAACCTGCAGGCCAGAGTCACCAGATCCAGGTGAGGCCCTAGTGGGGACGGGAGTCACAAGGTAAAGGTGAGTCTACAAGGACACCACAGTCACCAGGTCCAGTAGTGGTTCATGTGGTAACGGGAGTCACCAGGTCCAGTTGAGACCCAGTTGGGGACGACAGTCACCAGGTCCAGATTGAGGCCTAGGTTGGGGGACGAGAGTCATCAGGACCAGTTGAGGCCAAAGTGTGCAGCAAAGTTATCATGTCCAGGTGAGACCCAGGTGGGGAACAGAGTAACCATGTCCCATTGATGCCAGGTGGGAAAAGAGTCACAAAGTCCAGACGAAGCCTAAGATTGGAGTAGATTCACCAGGTCCTGTTGAGACCCAGCTGAGGACCAGTGTCCCCAGCTCCGGTTGTGTCACCCGGTCCTGGTGATATCCAGGTGGGGACCAGAGTCACCAGAACTGGGTGAGGCCCAGTTAGGATCAGTGTCACCAGTTCCAGTTGAGGCCAAGAAGGAGTCCACAGCAATCAGGTCCAGGTGGGGAAGAAAGTCAACAGGACTGTGTAGGCCCAGATGGGGACCAGATTCACCAGGTCCAGGTGATTCCCAGGTGGTGACCAGGGTTACCAGGTCCGGGTGAGGACCAGGTATGACCAGATTCACCAGGTCCAAGTGAGGCCTACGTGGGGACCTGTGTCACCAAGTATGGGTGAGCACCAGGTGGCAACCCCACTCACTAGGGCCAGGTGAGGCCAACCTGGAGGCCATGCAGAGGAACCGTGTCCCGGTGATGCCCAGGTAGGGACCAGAGTTACCAGGTCCATCTGAGGCCAACCTGCAGGCCATGCAGTGGATCCATGTCCCGATGATGCCCAGGTAGTGACCAGAGTCACCAGGTCCAAATGAGGCCCAGATGGAGCATATTCAATAGGTCCAGGTGAGGCCTAGTTGAGGACCAGAGTCACCAGAACTGGTTGAGGCCTAGAGGGGTACCAGAATCACCTGGTCCATGTGACATCCAGATGGAGACCAGAGTCACCAGGTCAGGGTTAGGCCCAGAGTGGTTCCAGAGTCCAGAGCCTCATGTCCAGGTGAGGCTCAGGTGTGGAACAGAGACACCAGGTACCAATGATGCCCAGGTGAGGACCAGAGTCACCAGGTCTGGGAGACACGAAGATAGGATCAGAGTCACCAGGTCCAGGTGAGGCCATGAAAGAGTCCACAGCAATCAGGTCAAGGTGGGGAACAAAGTCACCAGGACTGAGTGAGGCCAAGATGGGGACCAGATTCACCAGGTCCAGGTGAGGCCCAGGTGGTGACCAGAGTCCCCGGGTCTGGGAGAAGACCAGGTAAGGACCAGATTCACCAGGTAGAAGAGGCCCACATGGGGACCTGAGTCACCAATTATGGGTGAGGCCCAGGTGGCATCCCCACTAACCAGGTCCATGTGAGGCCAACCTGCAGGCCAAGTCACCCGATCCACGTGAGGAACTAGTGGGGACTGGAGTCACCAGTTAAAAATGTTTCTACAAAAACAACACAGTCACCAGATCCTGGTGTGGTTCATGTGGGAACGAGAGTCACCAGGTCCAGGTGAGACCCAGGTGGGTACCACAGTCACCAGGTCCAGGTGAGGCCCAGGTGGGACCACAGTCACCAGGACCAGGTGAGGCCTAGGTCGGGGGACCAGAGTCATCAGGACTAGTTGAAGCCAAAGTGTGGAGCAAAGTTATCAGGACCATGTGAGGCCCAGTTGTGGAAGAGTAACCATGTCCCATTGATGGCAGGTGGGAAAAGAGTCACAAGGTCCAGACGAGGCCTTAGTGTGGAGTAGATTCACCAGGTCCTGTTGAGGCCCAGTTGAGGACCAGTGTCCCCAGCTCCGGGTGAGTCCCAGAGGGGGACCAGTGTCACCCGGTTCTGGTGATATCCAGGTGGGGACCAGAGTCACCACGTCAGGGTGAGGCCCAGAGGTGGACGAGAATCACTAGGTCCAGATGAGACCCCGATGTGGAACTGAGAACCCTGGTCCCGTGATGCCCATATGAGGACCTGAGTCACCAGGTCCAGGTGAGGTCCCTGTGGGAACCAGTCACCTCGTCCAGGTGAGGCCCAGGTGGGACCACAGTCACCAGGTCCAGGTGAGGCCCAGGTATATAGAGAGTATCCAGGTCCCAATGATACCCAGGTAAGGACCAGAGTCAACAGGTCCAGGAGAGGACCAAATATGGATCAGAGTCATTGTGTTCCAGGTGAGGCCAGAAGGAGACCACAGGAACCAGGTCCAGGAGAGCCCCATATGGGAACCAGAGCCAACAGATCAGGGTGAGGTCCAGGTGGGACCACAGTCAGAAGGTCCAGGTGAGGCGCAGGTGGCAACAGGATTCACCAAGTCCAGGTCAGGCCCAGGTGGTCACCAGTCACCAGATCCAGATGCGGACCAGCTAAGGACCAGATTCCCGAGGCCCAAGTGAAGCCCAAGGGGTGACCAGAGTCACCAGGTAAGGGTGAGGCCCAGAGGGGAACCAGAGTAACCAGTTTAGTTTGAGGCCCAGAATGGGACCAGAGGTCCCTGGTCAAAGGTAGGCCCAGTTGTGGCATAGAGTATCCAGGTCCCAATGATGCCTGGGTGAGGACCAGAGTCACTAGGGCCATGCAGGCCCAGATGGGGAACAGAATCACTAGGTCCTGGTGAGGCATAGGATAAGACCACAATCACCAGTATCAGGTGAGCCCCTTGTTGGAACCAGAGCCACTCTATCCAGCTGAGTAACAGGTCCATGTGAGCCCCACGTCAGGACCAGATGCATCAGGTCGAATTGAGGCATAGATCGGGACAAGAGTCACGAGGTCTGCGTGCGGGCTAGGTGGTGCAAGATTCAGCAGTTCTGAGTTAAGTCAAAGTGGGGACGAGAGACACCAGGTCCAGGTGAGGCCAAACTGAGGACCAGAGTCACCAGATCCAGGTGAGGTCCATGTTGGAAAGAGAGTCACCAGGTCCAGGAGAGGTCCAGGTGGGGACCAGTGTCACCAGATCCAGGTGAAGTCCAGGTGGGGACCAGAGTCACCAGATCCAGGTGAAGCCCAGGTGGGGACCAGACTCACTAATCCTGATTAGACCCAGGTGAGGATCAGAGTTACCAGATACACGTGAGCCCCCGGCGGGGATCAGAGCCAAAAGGTCCAGGTGAGGCAGGCTAGGGGACCATGGTCAACAGGTCTACCTGAGGCTCAGGTGTGGAACACAGTAATCATGTCCAGGTGAGTCCCCGGTGGTGACAAGAGTCACCACGTCCAGTCGAGGCCCAATTGGGGACCAGGATCACCAGGTACAGGGGAGGCCCTTGAGAGAACCAGAGTCAACAGTTCGAAGTCACGCGCAGGTGGCAATAGGGTCAGCAGGTCCAAGTCAGGCCAAAGTGGGGTTCACAGTCACTAGGGCACGGTGAGACCCAGAGGGGGACCAGAGTCAACTTGTCCAGGTGAGGTCCAGTTGTGGAACACACTCACCGTGTCCCAATTTTGCCCAGTTGAGGACCATGGTCAACAGGGCCAGGTGAGGCCCAGATGGGGACCGGAGTCCCCAAATTCAGGTGACGCCCAGGTGGGGACCACAGTCACCAGATCCAGGGTAGTCTCAGGTGGACACCAGAATCACCAGGTCCTGGTGAGATGCAGGTGGCAACCACACTCACCAAGTCCCGGTGAGGCCCTGTTGGGGACCAGAGTCACGAGGTACATGAGAAGCTAGAAACACTGCAGCCACCAGGTCCACATGATGTCCATGAGGGAACGAGAATTACAAGTTACAGGTGAGGACCAGGTGGGGATCTGAGTCACCATGTCCAGGTGAGACCCAGGTGTGAACCAGTGTCACCATGTCCAAGTGTGGACCAGGTGAAGACGAGAGTTAATAGGTCCGGCCGGGTCACTGTTAGTGAACAGTGTAACCATATCCTGATGCTACTCATGTGTGTACCAGATACAAGGTCCTGGTGAGTCCCAGTTGGGACCAGAGACATGAGGACCAGGTGAGGTACCGATGGAAACCACAGTCACCAGGTCAGGTGAGGCATGCTTATGATCAGAGTCACCACTTACAGGTGATGTCCAGGTGGAGCCAGAGTCACATGGCACAGAAGAAGCGAAAGTCAGGACCAGAGTTACCACGATCAGGTCAGTCCCACTGGGAATAGAGTAACCACGTCCCGATGATGCCCAGGTAGAACCACAGTTACCAGGTCCAGGTGCGGCCAACCTAAAGGCCATGCAGTGGAACCATGTCCCGATGATGCCCAGGTAGGGAAGAGAGTCACCAGGTCCAAATGAGGCCAGATGGAGCATACTGAATAGGTCAACGTGAGGCCCAGTTGAGGACCACAGTCACCAGATCCAGGTGAAGCCAAGGTGGGGACCAGAGTCACTAGGTCCAGATGAGGCCCAAGTGAGGACCAGTGTTACCAGGTACACGTGATGCCCCGGTGGGAATCAGAGGAAACAGGTCCATATGTGTCCGGCTTCGGTACCATGGTCAACAGGACTACTTGAGGCCCAGGTGTGGAACACAGTAACCAGGTCCAGGTGAGTCCCCGGTGGTGACAAAGGTCACCACGTCCAGGTGAGTCCCAGGGGGGGACCAGGATCACCAGGTACAGGGGAAGCCCTTGAATGAACCAGAGTCAACAGTTCGAGGACAGGCACAGGTGTCAACCAGGGTCAGCAGGTCCAAGTCAGGCCAAAGTGGGGTTCACAGTCATTAGGGCACGGTGAGACCCAGAGGGGGACCAGAGTCACCTGGTCCAGGTGAGGTCCAAGGGTGGAACACAGTCACCGGGTCCCAATTTTGGCAGTTGAGGACCATGGTTGACAGGGCCAGGTGAGGCCCAGATTGGTGATCCTCAATCTGGATCAGATTCACCGTTCCAGTTGAGGCAAAGAAGGAGTCCACAGCAATCCTGTCCAGATTGACGCCTAGGTCGGAGGACCAGAGTCATCAGGACTAGTTGAGGCCAAAATGTGGAGCAAAGTTATCATCCAGGTGAGGCCCAGGTGGGGAACAGAGTAACCATGTCCCATTGATGCCAGGTGGGAAAAGAGCCACAAGGTCCATACGAGGCCTAAGTGAGGAGCAGATTCACCAGGTCCTGTTGAGGCCCAGTTGAGGAACAGTGTCCCCAGCTCCGGGTGAGTCCCAGAGGGGGACCAGAGTCACCCGGTTCTGGTGATATCCAATTTGGGAGCAGAGTCACCACGTCAGGGTGAGGACCATAATGTGACGAGAATCACTAGGTCCAGGTGAGGTCCCGATGTGGAACTGAGAAACCAGGTCCCCTGATGCCCATATGAGGACCTGAGTCACCAGGTCCAGGTGAGGTCCCTGTGGGAACCAGTCACCTCGTCCAGGTGAGGCCCAGGTGGGACCACAGTCACCAGTATCATGTGAGCCCCTTGTGGGAACCAGAGCCACTCTATCCAGCTGAGTCCCAGGTCCATGTGAGGCCCACGTGAGGAGCAGATTCAATAGGTCGAATTGAGGCATAGCTGGGGACAAGAGTCACCAGGTCTGGGTGCGGCCTACGTGGGTCAAGATTCAGCAGTTCTGAGTTAGGTCAAAGTGGGCACGAGAGACACCAGGTCCAGGTGAGGCCAAACTGAGGACCAGAGTCACCAGATCCAGGTGAGGTCCAGGTGGGGACCAGAGTCACCAGATCCAGGTGAAGGCCAGGTGGGGACCAGAGTCACTAGGTCCAGATGAGCCCCAGGTGAGGACCAGAGTTACCAGGTACACGTGAGTCCCCAGTGGGGATCGGAGGCAACAGGTCCATGTGAGGCCGGCTTGGGGACCATGGTCAACAGGTCTACTTGAGACCCAGGTGTGGAACACAGTAAGCAGGTCCTGGTGAGTCCACATTGGTGACAGGAGTCACCACGTCCAGGTGTGAGCCAGGTCCGTCCAGGATCACCAGGTCCAGGGAAGGCCCTTGAAAGAACCAGAGTCAACAGTTCGAGGTCAGGCGCAGGTGGCAACCAGGGTCAGCAGGTCCAAGTCAGGCCAAAGTGGGGTTCACAGTCACTAGGGCACGGTGAAACCCAGAGTGGGACCAGAGTCACCTGGTCCAGGTGAGGTCCGTTGTGGAACACAGCCACCGGGTCCCAATTTTGCACAGTTGAGGACCATGGTCAACAGGGCCAGGTGAGGCCCAGATGGGGACCGGCAGTCCCCAAATCCAGGTTAAGCCAAGGTGGGGACCACAGACACCAGATCCAGGGTAGTCTCAGTTGCAGACCAGAATCACCAGGTCCATGTGAGGTGCAGGTGGCAACCACACTCACCCGGTCCCGGAGAGGCCCCGGTGTGGACCACAGACACGACGTACATGAGAAGCTAGAAACACTGCAGCCACCAGGTCCACATGATGTCCATGTGGGAATGAAAATCACCAGTTACAGGTGAGGACCAGGTGGGGATCCGACTCACCATGTCCAGATGAGACCCAGGTGGTAACCAGTGTCACCATGTCCTCGTGTGCCCCAGGTGAAGACCAGAGTTATTAGGTCCGCCTGGATGAGTGTTAGTGAACAGTGTAACCATATCCTGATGCTACCCAGGTGGGTACCAGAGACACCAGGTCCTGATGAGGCCCAGGTGTAACCGGAGACATGAGGTCCAAGTGAGGTCCCGATGGGAACCACAGTCACCAGGTCAGGTGAGCCCATGCTTAGGATCAGAGTTACCAGGTACAGTTGAGGCCCAGGTGGAGCCAGAGTCACCTGGTACAGAAGAGGCCAAAGTCAGGACCAGAGTTACCAGGATCAGGTCAGTCCCAGTGGGTAATACAGTAACCATGTCCCAATGATGCCCAGGGAGAATCAGAGTCACCAGGTCCAGCGAGGCGCAGGTGGGTAGAATATTCACTAGGTCCCCGTGAGGCCCAGTTGAGGACCAGAGTCACCAGGTCAAGTTGAGGCCTAGAGGGATACCAGATTCACCTGGTCTAGGTGACATCGGGATGGGGACCAGAGTCATCATGTCATGGTGAGGCCCTGAGGGGATCCAGAGTCATCATGTCCAGGTGAGGTTCAGGTGTGGAACAGAGTATCCAGGTCATAATGGTCCATAGGAGAGGACCAGAGTCACCAGATCTGGGTGAGGCCCACTTAGGATCAGAGTCACCAGTTCCAGGTGAGTCCAAGAAAGAGTCCACAGCAATCAGGTCCAGGTGGGGTGACAAATTCACCAGGATTGGATGTGGACCAGATGGGGACCAAATTAACCTGGTTCAGGTGATTCCCAGGTGTTTAACCGAGTTAGCAGTTTCGGGTGAGGACCAGGTAAGGACCAGATTCACCAGGTCCAAGTGAGGCCCACGTGGGGACCTGTGTCACCAGGCATGGGTGAGGCCAAGGTGGCAACGCCACTCACCAGGTCCAGGTGAGTCCAACCTACAGGCCATGCAGAGGAACCATGTCCCGATGATGCCCAGGTAGGAACTAGAGTTACCGGGTCCAGGTGAGGCCAACCTGCAGGCATGTGTGGAACCATGTCCCGATGATGCCCATGTAGGGACCAGAGTTACCAGGTCCAGGTGAGGCCAACCTGCAAGTCATGCAGTGGAACCATGTCCCGATGAGGCCCAGGTAGTGACAGAGTCACCAGGTGCAAATTTGGCCCAGATGGAGCATATTCACTAGGTCCAGGTGAGGTCCAGTGGAGGACCAGAGTCACCAGAATTGGTTGAGGTCTAGAGGGTACGAGAATCACCTGGTCCAGGTGACTTCCAGATGGGACCAGAGTCACCAGGTCAGGATGAGGCCCAGAGAGTTTCCAGAGTCATCATGTCCAGGTGAGGCTCAGGTGTGGAACAGAGTCACCAGGTACCAAAAATGCCCAGGTGAGGACCAGCGTCACCAGGTCTCGGTGACGGGCAGATAGGATCAGAGTCACCATATCCAGGTAGGCTCAGGTGGTGACCAGAGACCCCGGGGCTGGGAGACGACCAGGTAAGGACCAGATACCAGGACTAAGAGGCCCACGAGGGGACCTGACTCACCAGCTATGGGTGAGGCCCAGGTGGCAACCCCACTCACCATGTCCAGGTTAGGCCAACCTGCATGTCAAAGTCACCAGATCCACGTGAGGCCCTAGTCGGCACCGGAGAAGGCAGGTAAAAGTGAGTCTACAAGAACACCACAGTCACCAGGACCAGGTGTGGTTCATGTGGGAACGAGAGTCACCAGTTCCAGGTGAGACCCAGTTGGGGACGACAGTCAACAGGTCCAGATTGAGGCCTAGGTTGGGGGACGAGAGTCATCAAGACCAGTTGAGGCCAAAGTGTGCAGCAAAGTTATCATGTCCAGGTGAGGCCCAGATGGGGAACAGAGTAACCATATCCCAATAATGCCAGGTGGGAAAATAGTCACAAGGTCCAGACGAAGCCTAAGTTTGGAGTAGATTCATCAGGTCCTGTTGAGGCCCAGCTGAGGACCAGTGTCCCCAGCTCCGGGTGTGTCACCCGGTTCTGGTGATATCCAGGTGGAGACCAGTGTCACAAGTCAGGGTGAGGCCCAGTGGGGGACGAGAATCACTAGGTCCAGGTGAGGCCCCAATGTGGAACTGTGAAACCCGGTCCCAAGATTCCCATATGAGGACCTGCGTCACCAGGTCGAGGTGATGTCCCTGTGGGAACCAGTCACCCCGTCCAGGTGAGGCCCGGGTGGGACCACAGTCACCAGATCCTGGTGAGGCCCAGGTACATAAGAGAGTATCCAGGTCCCAATGATGCCCAGGTAAGGACTAGAGTCAACAGGTCCAGGAGAGGCCCAAATATGGATCAGAGTCATTGTGTTCCAGGTGAGGCCATATGGAGACCACAGGAACCAGGTCCAGGAGAGCCCCATATGGGAACCAGAGCCACCAGATCCAGGTGAGGTCCAGGAGGGACCACAGTCACAAGGTCCAGGTGAGGCGCAGGTGGCAACATGATTCACCAAGTCCAGTTGAGGCCCACGTGGTGACCTGTCACCAGATCCAGGTGTGGACCAGATAAGAACCAGATTCACCAGGCCCAAGTGTAACCCAAGGGGTGACCAGATTTTCCAGGTAAGGGTGAGGCCCCGAGTGGGAACCAGAGTAACCAGTTTAGTTTGAGGCCCAGATTGGGACCAGAGGTCCCTGGACAAAGTGATGCCCAGGTGTGGAATAGAGTATCCAGGTCCCAATGATGCTGGGTGAGGACCAGAGTCACTAGGGCCATAAAAGCCCAGATGGGGAACAGAATCACTAGGTCCTGGTGAGGCATAGAATAAGAACACAGTCACCAGTATCAGGTGAGCCCCTTGTGGGAACCAGAGCCACTCTATCCCGCTGAGTCCCAGGTCCATGTGAGGCCCACGAAAGGACCAGATTCATCAGGTCGAATTGAGGCATCGCTGGGGACAAGAGTCATCAGGTCTAGGTGCGGCCCAGGTGGGGCAAGATTCAGCAGTTCTGAGTTAGGTCAAAGTGTGGACGATAGACACCAGTCCAGGTGAGGACAAACTGAGACCAGAGTCACCAGATACAGGTGAGTTCCAGATGGGGACCAGAGTCACCAGGTTAGGGTGAGGCCCAGAGAGGTTCCAGAGTCATCATGTCCAGGTGAGGACCAGAGTCACCAGGTCTGGGTGATACGCAGATAGGATCAGAGTCACCAGTTCCAGGTGAGGCCAAGAAAGAGTCCACAGCAATCAGGTCCAGGTGGGGAACAATGTCACCAGGAGTGGATGACGCCCAGATGGGTACCAGAAACACCAGGCCCAGGTGATTCCCAGGTGGTGACCAGAGTTACGAGGTCCGGGTGAGAACAAGGTAAGGACCAGATTCATCAGGTCCAAGTGAGGCCCACGTGGGGACCTGTGTCACCAGGCATGGGTGAGGCACAGGTGACAACCCCACTCACCAGGTCCAGGTGATGCTAACCTGCAGGCCATGCAGAGGAACCATGTCCCGATGATGCACAGGTAGGGACTAGAATTACCAGGTGCAGGTGATGCCAACCTGCAGGGCATGTGTGGAACCATGTCCCGATAATGCCCAGGTAGGGACCAGAGTTACAATGTCCAGGTGAGACCAACCTGTAGGCCATGCTGTGGAACCATATCCCTATGATGCCCAGGTATGGACCAGAGTCACCAGGTCCAAATGAGGCCAAGATGGATCATATTCACTTGGTCCAGATGAGGCCCAGTTGAGGACCCGAGTCACCATATCTGGTTGAGGCCTAGAGGAGTACCAGATCCCCTGGTCCAGGTGACATCCATATGGGGACCAGAGTCACTACGTTAGGTTAATAGCCAGAGTAATTCCAGAGTCATCATGTCCAGGGGAGCCTCAGGTGTGGAACAGAGTCACCAGGACCAATGATGCCCAGGTGAGGACCAGAGTAACCAGGTACACGTGAGGCCCCGGTGGGGATCAAGGCAACAGGTTCATGTGAGGCCGGCTTGGGGACCATGGTCAACAGGTCTATTGAGGCCCAGGTGTGGAACACAGTAAGCAGGTCCAGGTGAGTCCCCAGTGGTGACAAGAGTCACCATGTCCAGGCGACGCCCGGTGGGGACCAGGATCACCAGGTACTGGGGAGGCCCTTGAAAGAACCAGAGTCAACAGTTTGACGTCAGGCGCAGGTTCCAACCAGGGTCAGCAGGTCCAAGTCAGGCCAAAGTGGGGTTCACAGTCCCTACTGCACGGTGAGACCCAGAGGGGGACCAGAGTCACCTGGTCCAGGTGAGGTCCAGTTGTGGATTACAGTCACTGGGTCCCAATTTTGCCCAGTTGAGGACCATGGTCAACAGGGCCAGGTGAGGCCCAGATGGGAACCAGAGCCCGAAATCCAGGTGAAGCCCAGGTGGGGACCACAGTCACCAGATCCAGGGTAGTCTCAGGTCCTGACCAGAATCACCAGGTCCAGGTGAGGTGCAGGTGGCAACCACACTCAACAGGTCCCAGTGAGGCCCTGGTGGGGACCAGAGTCACGAGGTACATGAGAAGCTAGAAACACTGCAGCCACCAGATCCACATGATGTCCATGTGGGAACGAGAATCACCAGTTACAGGTGAGGACCAGGCAGGGAACCGAATCACATGTCCATGTGAGACCCAAGAGGGAACCAGTGCTACCATGTCCAGGTGTGGCCCAGGTGAAGACCAGAGTTAATATCTGGCTGGGTCACTGTTAGTGAACAGTGTAACCATATCCTGATGCTACCCATGTGGGTACCAGAGACACCAGGTCCTGGTGAGGCCTAGGTGGGACCAGAGACATGAGGTCCAGGTGAGGTCCCGATGGGAACCACAGTCACCAGGTCAGGTGAGGCCATGCTTAGGATCAGAGTCACCAGTTACAGGTGAGACCCAGGTCGAGCCAGAGTCACCAAGTAGGGAAGACGCCAAAGTCAGGACCAGAGTTACCAGGATCAGGTCAGTCCCAGTGGGGAATAGAGTCACCATGTCCCGATGATGCCCAGGTAGAACCCGAGTCACCACGTACAGATGAGGCGCAGGTCGGGAGTATATTCACTAGGTCCCGGTGAGGCCCAGTTGAGGACCAGATTCCCCCAGTCTTTTTGAGGCCTAGAGGGGTACCAGATTCACCTGGTCTAGGTGACCTCCAGATGGGGACCAGACTCACCAGGTCAGGGTGAGGCCCAGAGAGGTTCCAGAGTCATCATGTCCAGGTGAGGCTCAGGTGTGGAACAGTGTCACCAGGTACCAATGATGCCCAGGTGAGGACCAGAGTCACCAGGTCTGTGTGACACGCAGATAGGATCAGAGTCACCAGTTTCAGGTGAGGTCAAGAAAGAGTCCACAGCAATCAGGTCCAGGTGGGGAACAAAGTCACCAGGACTGGGTGAGGCCCAGATGGGGACCAGATTCACCAAGTCCATGTGATTGCCAGGTGGTGACCAGAAATACCAGTACCGGATGAGCACCAGGATAGGACGAGATTCACCAGGTCCAAGTGAGACCCACGTGGGGACCTGTGTCACATTGCATGTGTGAGGCCCAGGTTGCCACCCCACTCACCAGGTCCAGGTCAGGCCAACCTGCAGGCCAAGCAGAGGAACCATGTCTCGATGATGCCCAGGTAGACATCAGAGTTACCAGGTCCAGGTGAGGCAAACCTGCAGGCCATGCAGTGGAACCATGTCGCGATGATGCCCAGGTAGGGACCAGAGTCACCAGGTCCAAATGAGGCCCAGATGGAGCAAATTCACTAGGTCCATGTGAGGCCCAGATCAGGACCAGAGTAACCAGATCTGCTTGATGCCTAGAGGGGGTACCATAATCACCTGGTCCAGGTAACATCCACATGGGGACCAGAGTCACCAGGTCACGAAGAGGCCCAGAGAGGTTCCAGAGGCATCATGTCCAGGTGAGGCTCAGGTGAGGAACAGAGTCACCAGGTACCAATGATGCACAGGTGAGGACCAGAGTCACCAGATCTGGATGACGTGCAGATAGGTTCAGAGTCTCCAGTTCCAGGTGAGGCCAAGAAAGTGTCCACAGCAATCAGGTCCAGGTGGGGAACAAAGTCACCAGGACTGGGTGAGGCCCAGATGGGGACCAGATTCACCAGGTCCAGGTGAAAACCAGGTGGTGACCAGTGTCCCCGGGTCTGGGTTAGGACCAAGATAAGGACCAGATTCACCAGGTCCAAGAAGCCCACGTGGGGACCTGAGTCACCATGTACGGGTTAGGCCCAGGTGGCAACCGCACTCACCAGGTCCAGGTGAGGCCAACCTGCAGGCCAGAGTCACCAGATCCAGGTGAGGCTCTAGTGGGGACCGGAGTCACCAGGTAAATGTGAGTCTACAAGAAATCTACAGTCACCAGGTCCAGGTGTATTACAGGTGGGAACGAGATTCAACAGGTCCAGGTGAGACCCAGGTGGGGACCACAGTCACCAGGTCCAGACTGAGGCCTAATGGGGGGACAAGAGTCATCAGGACCAGTTGAGGCCAAAGAATGAAGCAAAGTCATCATATCCAAGTGAGGCCCAGGTGGAGAACAGAGTAACCATGTCCCATTGATGCCAGGTGGGAAAAGAGTCACAAGGTCCAGACGAGGCCTAAGTGAGGAGTAGATTCAACATATCCTGTTGAGGCCCAGTTGAGGACCAGTGTCCCCAGCTCCGGGTAAGTCCCAGGGGGAGACCAGAGTCACCCGGTTCTGGTGATATCCAGGAGGGGACCAGAGTCACCACGTCAGGGTTAGGCCCAGAGGGGGACGAGATTCACTAGGTCCCCGGTGAGGCCACGATGTAGAACTGAAACCAGGTCCCATGATTTCCCATATGAGGACCTGAGTCACCAGGTCCAGGTGAGGGTCCATGTGGGGAACCAGTCACTTCGTCCAGGTGAGGCCCAGGTGGGACCACAGTCAACAGGTCCAGGTGAGGCCCAGGAATATAATGAGTATCCAGGTCCCAATGATGCCCAAGTAAGGACCAGAGTGAACAGGTCCAGCAGAGGCCCAAATATGGATCAGAGTCATTTTGTTCCAGTTGATGCCTGATGGAGACCACAGGAACCAGGTCCAGGAGAGCCCATATGGGAACCAGAGCCACCAGATCCAGGTGACTTCCAGGTGGGAACAGAGTCACAAGGTCCAGGTGAGGCCCAGCTGGCGACCAGTCACCAGATCCAAGTGAGGACAAGCTAAGGACCAGATTCACCAGGCCCAAATGAAGCCCAAGGGGTGACCAGAGTCACCAGGTAAGGGTCATTCCCAGAGGGAGAACCACAGTAACCAGTTTAGTTTGAGGCCCAGAATGTGACCAGAGGGTCCCTAGTCATGAGTGAGGCCCAGGTGTGGAATAGTGTATCCAGGTCCCAATGATGCCTGGAAGGACCATAGTCACTAGGGCCATGCAGGCCCAGATGGGGAACAGAATCACTAGGTCCTGGTGAGGCATAGAATAAGACCACAGTCAGCAGTATCATTTGAGTCCCTTGCGGGAACCAGAGCCACTCTATCCAGCTGAGTCCCAGGTGATGTGAGGCTCACGTAAGGACCAGATTCATTAGGTCGAAATGAGGCATACTGGGGACAAGAGTCACCAGGTATGGGTGCGGCCTAGGTGGGGCAAGATTCAGCAGTTCTGAGTTAGGTCAAAGTAGGGACGAGAGACGTCAGGTCCAGGTGAGGCCAAACTGAGGACCAGAGTCACCAAGATCCAGTGAGTTCCATGTTGGAAAGAGAGTCAGCAGGTCCAAGAGAGGTCCAGGTGGGGACCAGAGACACCAGATTCAGGTGAAGTCCAGGTGGGGACCAGAGTCACCAGATCCAGGTGAAGCCCAGGTGGGGAATCAGAGTCACTAGGTCCAGATGAGGCCCAGGGTGAGGACCAGAGTTACCAGGTACACATGAGGCCCCGGTGGGGATCAAGGCAACAGGTCCATGTGAGGCCGGTTTGGGGACCATGGTCAACTGGTCTACTTGAGGCCCTGGTGTGGAATACAGTAAGCAGGTCCAGGTGAGTCCCCGGTGGTGACAAGAGTCACCCACGTCCAGGTGAGTCCCGGTGGGGACCAGGATCACCAGGTACAGGGGAGGCCCTTGAAAGAACCAGACTCAACAGGTCGAAGTCAAGCGCAGGTCGCAACCAGGGTCAGCAGGTCCAAGTCAGGCCAAAGTGGGGTTCACAGTCATTAGGGCACGGTGAGACCCAGAGGGGGACCAGAGTCACCAGATCCAGGTGAGGTCCATGTTGGAAAGAGAGTCACCAGGTCCGGGAGAGATCCAGGTGGGGACCAGAGTAACCACATCCACGTGAAGCCCAGGTGGGGACCAGAGTCACTAGGTCCCGATGAGGCCCAGGTGAGGACCTGAGTTACCAGGTACACGTGAGGCCCCGGTGGGGATCAGAGGCAACAGGTCCATGTGAGGCCGGCTTGGGGACCATGGTCAACAGGTCTACTTGAGGCCCTGGTGTGTAACACAGTAAGCAGGTCCAGGTGAGTCCCCGGTGGTGAAAGGTCACCACGTCCAGGTGAGGCCCAGGTGGGGACCAGGATCACCAGGTACAGTTGAGGCCCTTGAAAGAACTAGAGTCTACTGGCACAAAAACAGACACATAGATTAGTGAAACAGAATAGAGAATCCAAGGAAGTGGACCCTGAACTTTATGGGCACTAAATATTCGAATAAAGGAGGAAAATATATCCATTGGAAGAAAGACAGTCTCTTCAATAAATGGTTGCTGGGAAAATTGGACATCCACATGCAGAAGAATGAAACTAGACCACTCTCTTTCACCATACACAAAGATAAACTCAAAATGGATGAAAGATCTAAATGTGAGAGAAGATTCCATCAAAATCCTAGAGAAGACACAGGCAACACCCTTTTTGAACTCGGCCATAGTAACTTCTTGCAAGATACTCCACGAAGGCAAAAGAAACAAAAGCAAAAATGAACTATTGGGACTTCATCAAGATAAGAAGCTTTTGCACAGCAAAAGATACAGTCAACAAAACTCAAAGACAACCTACAGAATGGAAGAAGATATTTGCAAATGACATATCAGATAAAGGACTAGTTTCCAAGATCTATAAAGAACTTATCAAACACAACACCAAAGAAACAAACAATCCAATCATGAAATGGGCAAAAGACATGAACAGAAATCTCACAGAGGAAGACATAGACATGGCCAACAGGTCCAAGTCACGCCAAAGTGGGGTTCACAGTCCCTACTGCACGGTGAGACCCAGAGGGGGACCAGAGTCACCTGCTCCAGGTGAGGTCCAGGTGTGGAACACATCACCGGGTCCCATTTTTGCCGTGATGAGGACCATGGTCAACAGGGCCAGGTGAAGCCCAGGTTGGGACCATAGTCACCAGATCCAGGGTAGTCTCAGGTGCAGACCAGAATCACCAGGTCCAGGTGAGGTGCAGGTGGCAACCACACTCACCAGGTCCCGGTGAGGCCCTGGTGGGGACCAGAGTCACGAGGTACATGAGAAGCTAGAAACACTGCAGCCACCAGGTCCACATGATGTCCATGTGGGAATGAGAATCACCAGTTAGAGGTGAGGACCCTGTGGGGATCCGACTCACCAAGTCCAGGTGAGACCAAGGTGGGAACCAGTGTCACCAGTCCAGGTGTGGCGAGGTGAAGACCAGAGATAATAGGTCCGGCTGGGTCACTGTTAGTGAACAGTGTAACCATATCCTGATGCTACCCAAGTGGGTACGAGAGACACCAAGTCTTGGTGAGGCCCAGGTGAGACAAGAGACATGAGGAGCAGGTGAGGTCCCGATGGGAACCACAGTCACAAGGTCAGGTGAGGCCATACTTAGGATCAGAGTCACCAGTACAGGTGAGACCCAGGTGGAGCCAGATTCACCAGGTACAGAAGAGGCCAAAGTCAGGACCAGAGTTACCAGGATCAGGTCAGTCCCAGAGGGGAATAGTGTAACCATTTCCCGATGATGCCCAGGTAGAACCAGAGTCACAGGTCCAGATGAGGCGCAGGTGGGGAGCATGTTCCCTAGGTCCCGGTGAGGCCCAGTTGAGGCCCAGAGTCACCAGGTCAAGTTGAGGCCTAGAGGGGTACCAGATTCACCTGGTCTAGGTGACATCCAGATGGGGACCAGAGTCACCATGTCAGGTGAGGCAGAGAGGGTCCAGAGTCATCATGTCCTGGTGAGGCTCAGGTGTGGAACAGCGTCACCAGGTACCAATGATGCCCAGGTGAGGACCAGAGTCACCAGGTCTCGGTGAGCTCAGATAGGATCAGAGCCACCAGTTCAGGTAAGGCCAAGAAAGAGTCCACAGCAATCAGGTCCAGGTGGGGAACAAAGTCACCAGGAGGGTGAGGCCCAGATGGAGACCAGATTCACTCACCAGGTCAGGTGAGGTCCAGGTGGTGACCGGAGTCCCCGGGTCTAGTAGAGGACCAGGTAAGGACCTGATTCTCCAGGTCCAAGAGGCACACGTGGGGACCTGAGTCACCAGGTATGGGTGTGTCCTAGGTGGCATCCCCACTCACCAGGTCCAGGTGAGGCCATCCTGCAGGCCAGAGTCACCAGATCCCGTGAGGCCCAGTGGGGACCAGAGTCACTAGGTAATGTGAGTCTACAAGAACACCACAGTCACCAGGTCCAGGTGTGTTTCATGTAGGAACAAGAGTCACCAGGTCCAGGAGAGACCCAGGTGGGGACCACAGTTACCAGGTCCAGATTGAGGCCTAGGTGTGGGGACCAGATTCATCAGAACCACTTGAGGCCAAAGTGTGGAGCAAAGTTATCATATCCAGGTGAGGCCCAGTTGGGGAACAGAGTAACCATGTCCCATTGATGTCAGGTGGGAAAAGAGTCACAGGTCCAGACGAGGTCTAAGTGAGGAGTAGATTCATCAGGTCCTGTTGAGGCCCAGTTGAGGACCAGTGTCCCCAGCTTTGGGTGAGTCCCAGAGGGGAACCAGAGTCACCCAGTACTGGTGATATCCAGGTGGGGACCAGAGTCACCACGTCAGGGTGAGGCCCAGAGGGGGACGAGAATCACTAGGTCCAGGTGAGGCCCCAATGTGGACCTGAGAAAGCAGGAACCATGATGCCCATATGAGGACCTGAGTCACCAGGTCCAGGTGAGGTCCCTGTGGGAACCAGTCACCTCGTCCAGCTGAGGACAGGTGGGACCACAGTCACCAGGTCCAGCTGAGGCCCAGGTATAAGAGTGTATCCAGGTCCCAATAATGCCAAGGTGAGGACAGAGTAAACAGGTCCAGGAGAGGCCCAAATATGGATCAGAGTCATTGTGTTCCAGGTGAGGCAGATGGAGACCACAGGAACCAGGTCCAGGAGAGCCCCATATGGGAACCAGAGCCACAGATCCAGTGGTGAGGTCCAGGTGGGACCACTGTCACAAGGTCCAGGGGAGGCGCAGATGGCAACAGGATTCACCAAGCCCAGGTGAGGCGCACGGTGGCGACCAGTCACCAGATCCAGGTGTGGACCAGCTAAGGACTAGATTCACCAGGGCCAAGTGAAGCCCAAGGGGTGCCTAGAGTCACCAGGAAGGGTGAGGCCCAAAGTGTAACCAGAGAGTAACCAGTTTAGTTTGTGGCCCAGAATGGGACAAGAGGTCACTGGTCAAAGTGAGGTCCAGGTGTGTAATAGAGTATCCAGACCCAATGATGCCTAGGTGAGGACCAGAGTACCTAGGGCCATGCAGGACCAGATGGGGAACAGAATCACTAGGTCCTGGTGAGACATAGAATAAGACCACATTCAGCAGTATCAGGTGAGCCCCTTGTGGGAACCAGAGCCACTCTATCCAGCTGAGTCCCAGGTCCATGTGAGGCCCACGTGAGGACCAGATTCATCAGGTCGAATTGAGGCATAGCTGGGGACAAGAGTCACCAGGTCTGGGTGCGGCTTAGGTGGGGCAAGATTCAGCAGTTCTGAGTTAGGTCCAAAGTGGGGACGAGAGACACAGGTCCAGGTGAGGCCAAACTGAGGACCAGAGTCACCAGATCCAGGTGAGGTCCATGTTGGAAAGAGAGTCACCAGGTCCAGGAGAGGTCCAGGTGGGGACCTGAGTCACCAGATCCAGGTGAAGCCCAGATGGGTACCAGAGTCACTAGGTCCAGATGAGGCCCAGGTGAGGACCAGAGTTACCAGGTACACGTGAGGCGCCGGTAGGTATCAGAGGCAACAGGTCCATGTGAGGCAGGCTTGGGGACCATGGTCAAGAGTTCTACTTGAGGCCCAGTGGTGGAACACTGTAACCAGGTCCAAGTGAGTCCCGGTGGTGACAAGAGTCACCAGGTCCAGGTGAGACCCAGGTGGGCACCAGGATCACCAGGTACAGGGAGGCCCTTGAAAGAACCAGAGTCAACAGTGCGAGGTCAGGCGCAGGTGGCAAACAGGGTCAGCAGGTCCAAATCAGGCCAAATTGGGGTTCAGAGTCACTAGAGAACGGTGAGGACCCAGAGGGGGACCAGAGTAAACTGGTCCAGGTGAGGTCCAGGTGTGGAACAGAGTCACCGGGTCCCAATTTTGCCCAGTTGAGGACCATGGTCAAACAGGGCCAGGTGAGGCCCAGATGGGAATCGTGTGCCAAATCCAGGTGAAGCCCAGGTTGGGACCCAGTCATCAGATCCAGGGTAGTCTCAGTTGCAGACCAGAATCACCAGGTCCAGGTGAGGTGCAGGTGGCAACCACACTCACCAGGACCCGGTGAGGCCCTGGTGGGGACCAGAGTCACGAGGTACATGAGAAGGTAGAAAACTGCAGCCACAGGTCCACATGATATCCATGTGGGAAGGAGAATCACCAGTTAGAGGAGAGGACCTGTGGGGATCCGACTCACCATGTTCAGGTGAGACCCAGGTGGGAACCAGTGTCACCATGTATGTACAGGTGTGGCCCAGGTGAAGACCAGAGTTAATAGGTTCCGGGTGGGTCACTGTTAGTGAACAGTGTAACCATGATGCGACCCAGGTGGGTACGAGAGACACCAAGTCCTGGTGGGCCCAGGTGAGAACAGAACATGAGGAACAAGTGAGGGTCCCATGGGCACCACAGACATCAGGTCAGGTGAGTCCATGCTTAGGATCAGATTCAACAGATACAGGTGAGGCCCAGTTGGAGCCAGAGTCACCTGGTACAGAAGAACCAAAGTCAGGACCAGAGTTACCAGGATCAGTTCAGTCCCAGTGGGGAATAGAGTAACCATGACCCGATG